>NW_011887733.1:0-257589 GCF_000313485.1 Hansenula ciferrii
AAAAAAATTAGCTTCTCGTTAATGGTGTTTTGAGTAGACGTAATACTTCCTCTCTGTATATAACAGCTCTTTTATAAAGCTGGAGGTATATTATATTTCAGAACTATACTAGTTATAATAAGCTCAAGATCTTTAATCTAGATATAAGTGAGCTGATATATATATCCATATATATATGTATGGTTTTACAATTAAGCCATGCAATATTAATGTTTCAATTAATAAAAGCTGGTTCTAGTTTCTGGTTGGAATTCGGCACTATGGGAAGCTGGATATATTTTATCATGAAAATATGTTATAACTTATATAAGCCGTTGAGCCTCTATATATATTGGCTTAATATAGTATACATACCATAATTTGGTACAAATTAGACAACCACGGTCCACTTCTTGGGTTCACCGTCCACCGTCCAGTTTAATTCAATTTAATTCAAATTGCATATAAGAATACTTAAGGGGACATTAATGTAATTGTACTATATATCAGGGTTATACAATATAACTCATGCTGAAAAGTGAATGTGTACAGCTAATTGGAATCTAAATGAATCATGAGGTGTTCTGATATTGATTCAAAACTGACCTGCCAATTTATTAAAGCTGGAGCCTCGTACAAGAGTCAAGAATTATATCATATATGTCATGATTAATACCTTCGTGAGTAAGAAGCTTCACAACACTTGAAAATTAATGTATATATGTTTGATCGACAAAGCTAGTTATGATAACTAAATAAATACGTTGCGCGTACAACGTTGATGTTCAGCTCTGCATAGCTAAGTACTTTTAGGTTGGTATTACTAATTAGTAAATATTAGTGTCAAATTTATCGACTGATCTGCGCTTCACCATTAAACAAAATTACAATTTACAACGATTTATTATTAGATTTTAAGATGTGAGGCCGCCAACTATAATACTACCCGTTATATAACGCAGTCAAATTTCAAAGATCATTTAACTTAAGTACCGTGTACGTAACGTACGACGACGTAGCTATATTTCCTCGCGACGAAGTTTAGCACCTTGTATAATGATCGGTACATTAATATATAGTATAATTCAAAACAACATCTAGATTGCAATATAGACGTCGCTTATATGATTACCAATACCAGCTAATATATAGTATCTCACGAATGACTAGCATGTAATATCATGATGTGTACGTAATATCATCCCTTGGAGACGTAGCTTCGGCCTAATTATTTGGCCTTAATTTCTGATTCAATTAATATTATATATATATTTTAATTATCTATATGCCTAACGAGCTCATTCAGTACCCGGTATAATAATGGATCTATATTGATAAATATTAATAATTATAAATTAATTAAGAACTGATCATGATAATAATTACTTTACAGCATTTTTATCAGCTAGTGGTAAATTTTCCAATCTCATTAATCGATACAACCTCGATGGCAACTCAAAAATATTGATCAATAGCTGTTTGCATGGTCAAATATTTATATCATATATATAATATGTGGGTCAATATGTATGGGAAACTCAAGCTAAAGCAACATATTAAAGAAGCTTTTGAATAGCTCAATAATTTGTTAATAGCGTATTCAATTGTCATGGGTTTGAATAGTATTGACATGCTAGTCTTGACTCTTTATCATGACGACTCATGAGTCATGACGCCTTTATGTCTGAGGTTTGACTAAAGGGGGGCACCAAACTTAAAATCCAAAACAGCTTGTACAGGTTGAGACAGCAGTCTCATAAAATGTTCGAAGAACGAACCCTTGTTGAAAGAATTACAAGCTCGAACTTCGAAGTCTGGAAGCTGAAATAAAGTTTCGTACTGTATTATTTATCCTTCTACGACAGATTGAACTGATCGTTTAGACCCAATTATATGTATACCTAGTATTCTAATTTCTGACTAAATTAGTCTGTACTTTAAGCATGCAAGTACGTTTGATCCACGCCAATTATATGAATGCTAGTGTTAAGTATATATAGCTTCAATACTTCATGGTTCTAAAGTCTGAAGCTTCTATATATTCTTATAGATATAGTAAGTAAAAATAAAGTTGGCATTCAATTGTTACAAGCACTGCTTAATTAAGTTACAGCTCAAGCTTTCAAAAAGTTGATCATTTTGGGTTTCGTTATAACTTCTTTGTGACCGGATTAATATTAAACCGTGTGCGCCACACAAAACTGAGTCCCTATAAAGCCGAATAGCCAGCTAAATTCTAATTGAATCTTGATGTACTGATGGGGGATGGGGGCTTAATTCCTAACTACGTCTGTAGACTGTCACCTGTGCCTTTTGCCTGTTGGTCCCAGAAGTCAGGATTTAGTTCGTACATCGCTCATCAAGATTCAAGTATAACCTCATGGTGTTTGGATCTTCCTCTTAGACATAATATTGTGCTTCTAGGATTATTTACTAGGTGTTTCTCTCGTTTTCTAAGCTCTACTCTTTATTATACGATGATTGGATATAGGATATATATTGATAATCATGAGGTGTGCAGCTTTTTGTAAATGTATGTGGGTCTTAATCTTCATAATTTATAAACCATACCTTTTCAGGAATCATAGTGCTCCAAAGATTATTTTCATGTATTAATAAATATAACGGCAGTAGAATGATACCATTTTGAGACCAATAGTATGACCATATGACCATACACATTCAGTTTAATTCTGTAACTGTCTCGATTCAGTAGTATCTGCAAGTTGTACGCTTATAGCAAAGAGCCCATGCGCCGTTTAATATACTAGATCAGATGTTTTTTGATCCATATACAATTTGTTCATTAATGTTCACCACTTTTACCCTTCATACATATGAAAACATGATCTGTAATCAATCATGATCAAAAATTAAATATTATTTTGACAATTAGTCTATGACTCTGATCTGACTTTAAACTTTAAAGATTGGTTCAAGTAGCAAGACCAAATCAATATTATTGAAAAAGATTAATTGGTTCATTAATTAAGTTCATTTAACCGCTAATTAAACTTAGTATTTTCAACTAATTTAGCTAATAATTTTACGATCAGGTACAATAAAAAAATTAATGTATACGGCTGAGAGACAGTTTCTATAGTCTTAATATGGATGTGCCTTTTGGCTTCACACTGTCTGAGACTGTACGATTTGAAACAAACTCAGATTCCAGAAACGTCTTTGAGCTACATAATAGAAGATGTATAATAACCTAAATATTTTAAGTATATGGTTTGTCTCTTGTATATTTATTGATTGAGTACACGAAAACATGAATGAAAATCATATAGTATCGAGAATCTTGTATAAAATATTAGCATATGTTGAAGCTTTTCTGGGTCAACTTCTTTAGAGGTGGCTAGATGTTCGTATATTACAACTAGACTTGACATAAAATTCCTCAATATACAAATGATCCTTAGATCAATCCAAGTGAGTTATAACGCTTCTAGCTAATCCCATGAAATGTTTCTAGAACACAGATTTTAATTGACAGTACATACTTCCTCAGCTCAAACGCCAAGAACTTATAGTATAACTAGATAGTTCGTTGAGTTATATCAGACCAGTATATATAAGATTTGGCATTATGACTGACATACGCCAGGTCATGAAGCATGAACCCAGTTTATGAATAGATATATGCACCAACTTCTTATTATAAACTATGGTAAAAAAGTAAAAAATGGATAAAATTTTGTGACTGTGGTATAAGTTTAACTGGCTCAAGTATAAGCAGCTAATAAGCAGATCACATTCTTAACGTTCCTAAATGTAAACGCAAGAGCTAAAAAAGCTTCTCATGGAATTATGTGATGTATATGGGGCTATCTGATCGTTCAATATATATCAAATGTGGATCTAAGCTGTGTGAGTTAGCTAGCACTAATTGTTAAAATGTAGTAAACGTTATACAAGTTACAACTTACTTCAACATATGGGAAAAAGCTTATAATTAAGATTCTTTATCTATATACTTAAACATCGACTTGAAATAAAATTAGATATTGATTCTCGCCAAGCCAAAAGAGAGCACCTGCTCTCTGGAGCCTGCTCTCTAGTTGTAGCTCCTTGAGTCATCTGTCGTGAATATCTGTGTTCGAAGGTTTAGCGCCTGGTCTGGTTGATCTTTCAACCTTTAAGAATCAATAGAGGTTGCAGTGAAAAACAAATTTTGTAACAATTCGCACCAAAATTTTGTAAAAATTTACAAAATTCCTAAATTTTGTCTCCCGTGTCAATAAGAAATTCGGATTTAATTCTGCAAAAAAACGCGGACAAAAACTCAAAAAAGATACAAATTTTGTACTCTTTTTGAAGATTTGATATATGAAGCTAAAGATCTATCAAAGTAAAAATTATTTGTTAATCTAATTTGACAGTACTGTTTATTGTAATAAATATTTTGTATTTCAGCAATTTTGAGACTTTTTCCATAAGTTTTGAGCAAGATATAACGAATTTAAAATACCACCTTGATTTTACTAGTTGGTGTCTTTTTTCAAACTCACCTAGAAAAATACTTTTTGTCTACGTGGAGAAATTTATAGTACAAATATCCGGTACGGCCACCAAAATGGCAGAACTCTGTCAAAATCCTGAAAAACAAATTTGAATTTTCACTACAACCTCTAATGGTACTACACTTCGGGTTTAATAAGGTTTTGAATGGCTCCAACATACATGCATTTATGAAGACTTACAGAAGATAAGTTTGAAACAAAAGTAATAAATCAAGATTTAAGGTGAAACAAAAGATGTTAGGCCGAAGTGGAAAGCCCAAAATATGTACAATCGTGTACATGTATTGCATGTCATACATGCCAAAGAAGTTTGAGAAGAACACGGGTATTTAAATTGTTGTATTCTATCGTTCTATCGAAAGATCTATGCATATTTCAAATTTTAAGCTGCTTATGGTGCTAGTACTTGGATATTTTCTGAGTGATAAGTTATATATATATAGATAAATTGGATATCATTAATTATAATGAACCGTTAAGACGTTGTTTACATATATAGTGGTGTGTTTGTGGATCGAAGGGCTCCGTACTCCGTGCACACTTATATGTGGTTAGTATTAAATTGAAGGGGGATGTTTTATCAATTTAGCAGTTCGAATTACTCAGAACAAACCAGCTTGAGATACTCGAAGGACAGCTGAGGTAACATGTCTGGATCTTACGTGAATGTGAATAGGCGATTAATCTAACAAAACTTGCAGATGTGTTTAAGATGTTAGGTATCACCTCTAATTTCGCTTTCTAATTAACCCAGTGTGCTTTTGGAACAAGATTCAATAATAATCTAGGGAGACAGTTGAACTGGTTGCAAGGCCTGATACAAAATATAATCATCACTGCAGCAGAAGGTTGTATACCTATGAAATAACGACTTTATTCCTCGGCTGTTTCAATCAAATTCACGAGAAATATCAACAATATTCTAGAAGCTTTTTGTATAGAATAGAAACCGTCAAAATCTCTCTTTAAAGTTACAATTTACACTTTCACATAGCTAGCTCAGAACTCAATAGTTAAGTACAACTGGGTCATTTAACCGTTGATTAAGGCCAATTCTAGCTTTTGTGTCAATTTAAAAGCTGTAAGAATTTATATCCCAAGTTCCGACGTTATCAATTATGGGTTTTGAGTTCTAACAATAGTACACTGTACGATTCAACTTGGTCGTCAGATTAAAAATATTGTTCTAATATTATAAGAAGTTTAACGTTACCTATGGCTACCGCTACAGACTCTAAAGTACTGCTAGCTATTTGAGAAGAACGCGCCCGCCCATTTCCAATTTTGAAGTATAGCGCTTCAAAGAGTTCGGTATGTAAGTATTATATCCCGTCTCTATTGTACTTAACCCATAATATAATTTATCATCGATGGTACAATTTAAGTGTTCGATAATATCGCTATCTTGTTCTACAGGTATATTGTTTAAATTAAATTGTATGAATTGAAATATCTTCAAAATCACATCTAGGCCCGCAGTGCATTATTCTCAAATCTTAAATAGATAAGACTTGATCTTCAAATTTCCATAAAGAGATGAGTGATAAATATCATCTCCATGAACTACTTCATTATAGACCACCTCAGAATTAATACAACGTACTAACTACTGACATGAACTGCGCATGAATAGGTTTCAAACGTTACCTCAATATAATAATTGATATAGCTGGTAAGGTGATTTAGATGATCTAGAAAACATATAATAATATATTAGCTCATTATCCAATATTATAATTAAAACAGTTAATCCAATCAATCAGCTATATTATCGGTTTAGCATATAGAGCTTGAAATAACAGATTTTAAATATTATAACTCTAATTTTAGTTTGCCCAATATTACCAACTAACCACATATTTAGTTAATAAAGTCATCTATATACAAATGAAAATTACCTGAAGGTAATTTCAACGTTTCAACTCATATTATAAGATCTTTTGAATAAATTTGTGGCAGTTGATGAAATGTCAACATAATTTCAAATGGTATATTAGGACTATAGGAACTAGAGCGTCATGCTATTGGCATAATAAACACAAACAAATTTTTCAAATCTAAAATCAAATTATTTGATTGTCTATAGCACTGGCTGATAGTTAACTGATTATATATAGCAATTCTATAATTGGGGTGAAACAGCTTCGGAAGTTTGTGTACTATATTTATACGAACTCATTATAGTAGGTTTCGTCTAGGATACTCTAACGAGTGCATCCCACATTTTTTGCATACACTAAATCACTCTATATCATGATATTAGCTCAATACTCTTTACGTGACCAATTTTCCATTATATGGGTCCTCGAGTTTATTTGCCTTCTAAACTCTATTCCTTAATCAACATATAGTTAAACTAACAAATTAATTCTGACAATAGTTGTCACCCTAGTAACTTCTGCATTAGGAGACTTCAAAAGTTGAGTCTAAATCTTGGTGACGTTTTTTTGATCTTCGTTTGAATTGGCGGTGCTAGACTGACATTTACACAAGGGTTCCCTCTGAAACTGCCAGCCATGAAATTTCCTAGTATCTTTCTCCTCCCACCTACGCACATTCACGCCGATCTCAGCTCCAGAGCCTCTGCGTACGTGAAAACCTCTCTGTGTAACTTTCAGCACCCTTATTTCCACAAATTTCAGGTTATACCAAAAATTGAGAGTAAATTGTAACTCAAGTTCAACAGGTAAACAAAACTGGTTCAATCCACCAAAATCTCATTGCAAAAGTACAGGGAAAGTTGTTGAAAAGCGCTAAATCCTAAGTTGACATTGAGAGCTATCAATTTTTTCATTCAATCGTTATCGTATCAATTGAGAACATTTGCGGTTTCAATTTATCCCTTTGTTGCTGTTTCCTACATTTGGGCGCCTAATTATAGACATTCATCAACTATAGAAACATAAAAGCCAGAATATTTCAATTGAAAACCAATATATCAAAATAGAACTAATTAAAAGCGTTTTTCTAACCTTATGTTTTCATCAAGAAGGAAAAGTCGTGATCCAGCTGCTTCTATTCAAAGTGGTTTTGGTGTATGTATTTTTGACACATTGTTTACATGCAAGGAGCTTCCGCTTCAGTATTTCACATCAAGACTACTAACATTCTTTCATTAGCAACCACAGAATGGTGTTAATTCCAATGCACTGGCTGCTGCTTCGGCTATTGGAAATGCTTTGAAAACAGGTACACCAATTCCAAGATCAAATAGTTTACAAAAATCGTCAAGTTTCCAAAGATCATCAAGTCTTGTTGGAGGAAGACCAGTTTCAAGGTCAGGTAGTTTATTAGGATTACAAGGTCCACCTTCACAGTTCCAACAACAAAATCATGGTAATCCACCTTCAAGAACTCAATCTTTGACATCAGGGTCTGTTTATAATCAAAAATTGAAACAAAAAAGATCAAGTCAAGTTCCTCAACAATCTGGTCCAAGAATGATCAAAAAACATATCCCTGGTCCTTATGGTCTAATTACAGTAGAAGTACCAGCTGAAGAAGAAAAACCAAAAGGAAAACCTAAAAGACCATCATCATTAACCAAAAATTATTCTGATAGAGGAAGTTTAAGATCATATCAATCAAATAATTCACTATATACAAATTCACAAAACAAAAGAGCAATAATAAATGAGCCTTTAAGAGAAGCTGATGAGGAAATTGGTGATGATTTTGAACAAAATGTTCCATTACATCCTTCTTCAAGTCATGATACTTATGGAAATGCTAGATTTGATTCAACACCACAAGCTCAACCATTTGAACAACAAGTTCAACAACAACAAGAACAACAACCACAGAATTTGACTTTTATTCAAGAAGAAGAAGAAGTACAACCAGAAACTTTGGTAGCTGATGACTTGAGTAATTTGAAATTAGAAAAGGAACAAGATGAATCAAAAATTGAAAAAGACTTGAATTCGGAACAAAGTGCTGCTCAAAATTTGTTGAGTGCCAAATTGGAGCCAGAAACTGAAGTTAGATCTTCACCAGCCCCAAGTGAAATCAGAGACATCAAAGAAACAATCACAACTACTGAACCTGAACTACAAACCTTTGAACAATCTGGTGATGAGCCACATCATTTTATTGCAGTCCCAGTTGACACGCCAACTGAAAATTCAGACATTGAAAATGAAGTCTTAGATCAATACACTGATGTTGACCCACCATCTACTGCAAAATCAACTGATACTATCACACCAGCACAATCATCATATACTACAGCAGATGATAGTGACTTTGATATTCAAACTGAAAAGGACCCCCATCAAGATCCAAATGTCCATTCCATGGCTCAACAATTACGCCCAACTATTCCATCTCTAACAGTCAATGGTAACCAAGAACAAGATTCTAGTGAATTCCCAGCTGCTAATGGCTTGTCTCAATCAAACTCCGTTGATACCGCTGGCAGCTCTTTATACTCAAATGAGTTGAATGACGAAGGTGTTTTGAATTCTGATATTTCAGGTACTCCTGGCAATGACTTACAAATACCTGCAAGATCAACAAAGAGATCACCAAATTCAATTTCACCAAGAAAGTCAGCATTGAAGAGCAAGTCTGGATCTACAATCAATTTACAAGATAATAATAACTCTTCAAGTCCTGCAAATGCAGCTTATTTGTCACTAACAACTGCAGAAAATACAAGATTAAATGCTATTTCTTCGTCAAATTTACCGGCTACAAACTTAACAAGATCAAATTCATCAAGACAATCACTAAAACAAGAGCCTCCATCTGGTAATGGATTTAAAGGTACATTGAGATCACATCCTCCTCAACAACAAAATCAACAACAATTCAATGGTCAAAGACATTCTCAGTTCCCACAACCTCCACAGCAAAGACAACCTTTTAACCAGCAACGTCCACAACAAAAGGGTTCTATCCCGGGACATGCCCAAAAGCGTCCAAACTCAGTTGCAGTTCCACAATCAAACACATCTACTAATAAGCAATTTGGTAGACCTCAAGCTCCAGTCCAAGGCCAAAGACCACAATCACAAGTTATTGGATCTCAAAAAAGTTTTAGAAACTCACAAATTGCTCATCAAAATCAACAAAATCAAGGGCCTTCTCAACAAAAATTACATTCAAACGCTGCTGCTTTGAATGCTGCTATGAAAAAAGCTGAACCTCCAAAGCCACCTCAATTGAATAGAACTTCAAGTTTCGAGAAAGAAAGACCACAAGAGCGTAATGCAGCTTTCAAGAAAAGATCCTTAAGAGATCCATCAATCAACCAACATGCCAATGTTGAATCTCAACTAGGATTTTATAGACAACAAGCAGCTCAACAACAACAACACACCCCAACTAAAACTCAACCTACACATGCTCAAACACCACCTCAACATCATCAATCAAATGGAAATGGAAATGGATTCAGTGGATTCAAATCAAGATTCAATGATTCAGATGATGATGATGATATTGTTCCAACATTGAGAAATCCAAAACAAGGTAAATCAAATAAATTGTCACACGATTTTGCACCTCCTCCAAATAATCCAACATTAAGAAATACAAAGAGTCAATTTACTTTGAGAAGTTCAAGTAATAGTGCAGTTCAAGGTAACCCATCGCCAGCCAAGTCTTTACCAGAAAAGAGAAATACACGTTATTTCAGTGAAGCTGATAAAGAAGAATTATTTAATGAACATTTGAAAAAAGCAGAAGCTAACTTGGAAAAAGAAAAGAAGAAGAGTAAATTTGGTGGAAAATTAAAGAAATTGTTTGGAAGATCTTGATTCGATTCTCAATTCCAATCGTTGTAATATAATATAAAGCTATTTGAACTATAAAGATAACGTTTTAGAATATGTATAGTTATGAAGAAAAAGACTGTTTCGTATATTTGTGATTTTAAAGAAATCATTATTTTAATACTTGTTTTACGTGCTGTATTTCCAATATATGTAGCGCAATTTATAATTTATACACATTTATTTGCCATATATGTCGTTAGTTCTCAAATTCAATCAGATTTTTATCTTTTGATATACTTTGGTTCTGTAAACCTTTTTCGATTTCAGTCATCTCACCATGTAGCACTTTTAATTCATTTTCTCTATCATCTTTCTTTACATTATTGCTTACTGGAACATCACCAAGTGCTTGAATCTCCGCATTCTCTAATAAATCACCATAATCATTACTTGTGGCATCAGCTCCGAAATCGTCTTCATCTTCTTCTTCAATCAATGAAGCATTACCTGGTTTGGATTTGATACTGGAACTATCATGGTTATTAGAGCTTGAGGTAGCAGATGAATCCATTCTACGACGGACTTGATTAGCAACTCTTCTACCATCAGCTAATAATCCATCAAACATATCACGTAAAATACCACCCTTATCTGAAATATTTGTTGATCTATCAAGATGAATGGATGATGATAAGGTTTCTGAAAATAACAATTCATAAGATTCATCAGCAAGTATAACCATACGGAAAGTTGCAAGATTTAATGTTAATGGATGATTTGGATCAAGTGCGGCATTTGCCTTTATCTTTTCCAAGTCTTTCTTATCATCAATTTCAATTAATTCTGGAACTTCAGCAGGTTGAGCATATTCAAAAGCTCTTTGGATGAAATCACTAGCGGCTGATAAGTAACGTTCCCCTTGTTCTCTTTGGAAAATTTCTTGATCAATATTTACTTCTGAAGGTAACAAGATAACTTCATCATTTGTTTCATTTTGTTTTTCAACAATTTTATCAGCAATATAATTTTCAATTGATTTTTTGGTCAAGAAATCAAATACTTTACCATCTTGTAATGGTTTTGTAATGTATAGCAAGCCTTCTGAAATTTGTAAAATTCCTTCTCTATCAACCTCACCTTTATTATTATAATCATAAATTTCAAAAAAATATGAAATTGATTCCATAAGATTTTTGTTAACTAGTTTATCTAAACCAACCACAACATCAGTTAGCGATAACACGCCCTTAGAGTCTTTATCCCAGTTTCTAAATAGTCTATGAAGGAAATCTTCAGGGTGTGAATCATATTCTTCTTCTGGCAATGCCCAATCACAAAAACCATTCATAAATTGTTGATAAGTTTTGAACTCCATAGAGGATGATCCAACACCAAGACTTGCCTTATGACTTTGAATACAATTATAAAATCTATCATAAATGTTTGAGATATGTTCTTTTGAAAGATTTGGAGTTCTTGGTAGATTTCTTAGTTGACTTCTCTTAATAAAAGTTTCAATGTTTTGTAAAATACTTGGTTTATGTTTATTACGTTCTTGATTAATCATTTCATCTGTAATGTTTGAAAATTCTTTGAATGCAACAATTAACAATTCTTGAAACTTGGTTAATTGTCTAAATTTTGGATCTTTTGAATTTGGATGTGCAGAATCATCAAGTTGTGAAAAATAATCCTTCAATACTGAGATAAATGTACCATCATCGTCAATTTCTAATAACTCTTCACCATTGATTCTTAAAATTGCTAAAGCTACTTGAAATAATGCCTTTGGACCATGTAAGAAGAACACATCAATAATACGGAATGCAAAAACCAATGGCATTGAATTCAGAAATAATGATAAGAACCAAGGTAGCGATACGACAGATAATTGAATGTCATATTTCGTTATATGGGTCCACAAAATTGGCATGGTCTTTTCAACAAGGGATTCAAAAACCTTTTGATCTAATAGGGTACCATACATAGTCTTAGAATAATAACCTGGAACAAACTTTTCAATTAAAACTGATAATGTCCAAAAAGCTTGTTCTTCTGTTTGAAAAATTAAAAGAGCAGCGGCAACAATATTCATAGCTTGACAATAACCAACATCTGGGTTTTTCCATGAATATGCGGTTAAGACTCTACGAAGTCTTCCAATACCTTCCTCTGATTGATAAGCTGAATATTCAGGTAAGGAACGATTCAAATCTTTTTCAATTTCATCAATAGCAATTGATGAGGTACCTTCATTATCTTTAAGTAATTTTTCATAAATTCCTAAGTTTTGGTATCTTAAATACATTGCACCACTTGTTAACTCCCATATTTCACCTCTTAATCTATTTGGTAAACCAACTCTCAATAATTTGTAAAACATTTTTTGACGAGCTATACTCAAGTTTCTACCATAACGTCTAAAATAATCATACCAAAGTCTCAATTTGGATTTATCTCTCAATTTTTTAGGATCACCAGGATACTTGAAAAGTTGACCAAGACCACCATCTGGTGAATGTATAGCAGATTTATCAGCGCCAGGCTCATTTTTCTTTACGATGAATTCTGAATATAAAGATTCCAAGAATGGATCAATTTTCTTGGTATTTGATACATTATCTCTCAAACATGTCTTCAATTTGTAAGAGAATTCTTCTGATCTTGAACGTATTCCAATGAATTGAATCAATAGTTTAATATCACAATTTGTAACGATTGAAAGAGCGAAAACATATGCTCTTGATGGTATTCTTTCCACTTTCTTCACTGTAGATAAATTCAGTACTATAACACAGCTCTTGCGATCAAAAGAATCACGAAATACAATATAATGTTTTGTTAAATATAGCTTCCCGGAAAAGACGAAATTGGAATGATTTGATAGCTGATTTTCATTTGAAGAAAAGTTATTTGATGCGTTATTTTGGTTTGAATCTTCCTTGGATACAACAAGCATCTCTGCAGCTGTTTCATCTATGATTGTTTCATCATCAGGTAGCTTGAATTCCTCTCTGAACAATTCATCTTTTGACGGTTTTTTGGGAACATTCGCTTTATCAAATATTGAAAGAGAAGAAGCTCTTTCCCTAATTGTATTGAAAAAGGACATCTCCTTCTTTTAGAATAGCCCTCACTAGTAAGTTTACCCTGACTGTTTGAATATTAAATGTAGCTTTAGACTCAATGGGAGCTTTATGAATGTTTATCAAAGGGCTATACATGATGGTATTCAAAACGTACATATTATCATCAGAGATTTTAAGCTAGGCACATTTTCTGGAGGGTAATGCCTGCGGTAGCTTAGGTAATCACGGTGATAAATTGACGTCGCTTAATCAAAGACATCGTTGAATGTGATTTGTTACAGCAAAGTGCTTTCAAATACACTATATTATACCAGGAGAGTATTTATACAACCTCATAGTTGCAACTTAAGTTGTAATATCTTGTAGGTAAAATGATCTGATAATTGATTATAAAGTATCTCCGAAATCTGATCGGTCATAGTGAATATGCTTATATAATCGGTATATGATATTATTATATTGTACAATAATTGATGTTTATGAAAGACTTGATGTTAATTTAATGGCCAAGATATTATCTTTCAAGTAAAACTAGATCATTAAAATATTTAGACAGACTTTTAAGCTACGAAATTAAAATTCAAAAAATTATGGTTCAGAATAAAGATTGACCAAGTAAATTTTATTTTTAATTCAAAATTTGAATGAATAAAAAAATTCAAATTTTCATGAACTTCAAATTTCAGTAATTTAAGCTATTAGGCATCAAACTCTACTGAAGATGAAATCATGACTGTACTTGAAAGCTAAAAGTTTTATAAATTAGCCATTTTATTGATGATTGAAATAAATAGGTTCAACTCCCAAATCGGGAAATTTTCCTGTTTTGTCACAAAATTACTGGCAAATCATAGCCATTCAGCAGAAATCCAAATCAAAAACAACTCTCGGTCGCCAAGTTGGTTTAAGGCGCAAGACTGTAATGGAATCAAGACATCTTGAGATCGTGTGTTCGACTCACACCCGGGAGACTTTATTTTTTGTTTTTTTTGGCAGATTTTCGTGTCAATATTTTTTTCAGTTCTTTGTTAGAAATTGTATAGATATATTTCAATTGTCAATCTCATTGTTTTCTTTTGAATATTGTTAAAATTTTTGTGTTAATGCTCTTCAATTACTTAATCGTCCTGGTATAATCAAACTCAAACATGGAAGAACAAATAAAGGTACTCAAGAACAGTCCTTCAGCTGAAGAGATTGAAAAGATACTTCAAGAATATTTGATCAATGAACATACACTTCAACAACAACTTCAATTCATAAACACATTACTTCAACATATTATAATAGTATATCAGAGTCTCAAAAGTCAAGTACGACATTTACTACAACGTGTATTCTACTGCACAATTGGTATTTCAAACTTGCTGAATCATTACAAATTAACGAAAAATGACATATATTTGAAATTTATGAAAAATCTACTTGTTGATCCAACCCTATTATCAAATACATTGAGCTCATGCCATAAGAAAAAAGAAGAAGAATCACAAACTAAAGCCTTATTTGTTGGAAGTAAGATATTTCAAACGTTTGAAGGTGAGCTTGAATTGACAAAATACCTTGAACTTGTCGTTAAACAACTTATAGAGACAGCAAGACTTGGTAATCATGATATTTCTGGTTTCATCAATCCATATTTGTCAATACATCCACTAGAGGCAAAAGATATACTTTTTGAAAACTTCTTAACGGGGAGTAATTTTGAGCTACTATCTGAGATCTATTCAAAAATGTCACAAATACAACAAAAATCATTCATATTGAAATCTTTAATACCTTATTTAGAAACCAAAATCAGTATAGACAATAGAGACACAATTACTAAAATACTCAGTCGTTTCAACATATCCAAATTTGAGAGTTACATCATCAAAAATGTTGCAGAATTACCAAATATTGAATTACAACAAGCTGTATCATCTCTAATAGCAGACCCCCAAACACAAATGACCGAACTCCTGGATATTTGGGGTAATGAGCAATACATCAAAAATACACAATTTGAATATCAAGAGTCAATGACCAAAGAAATCTTGATCTTGCTGAACTATATTTCCCCAGAGAATAGAACTCAAATATCAAGGGATAAATCATTTCTTAATGCCATCACATCCAGAATTTCAAATAATGACCACGATAATAGAAATTTGGGTTTAATCATTGCCAAAAAAGTTACAAATGGTGAAATAAAATTTGATATAACTGATGAAATAGTAATAGAGCCTTACAAAAAACCAAATTTAAATTCAAAAATTGACTTTACAGATTTATTGATTGGTAAATCAATGCAAAATTTATCAATAAGTTCACAAAAAGTTACTACTGAAAAAGATAGTGACGATGAATCTGAATCTGAAGATGATGAAGAGGAACAAAATGGTATTGATACGTTGTTTTTGAAAGATTTAATCAAAAATTTCAATGATGAAAAGGTAAATCATTTGACTCCATTATTATCACATACCGTGAAATTAGTCAGACAAAAGGCAACATTCAAATTGGAACTTGAATTTTATAGTGAAGAATTGGCAAGTTTAATAATTGGGTTGCTGAACAAATTTGACGAGCCAAATTTTGAACAATTGAAGATCAATGCGTTGGTCAGTATAATAGTGACTAATACTAAAGTTATAACTCATATAATGAATCTTTTATTTACTGGTGATTATTCAATTCAACAAAGAATGATAATATTAAGCTCAATTTCACTTTCAGCTAGAGAATTAAGAGGGTTTGAAGATGATTTCATTGAAAAAGTCGAAACAGATTTTCCAACAAGAAAGATTGAACAACGTCATTCAAAACCTATGGTACAAGAAGTTGAAGATAAACCACCAAGGTTTGAAGAGATCAAAGATGATAATAATGAACAATTTATTGGACAAGGTAAAGTTCAAAGAGTTTCTAAAAAATTGACAAAACCTGTCGAAAAAACCAAACCAAATAACTTTAGTAAGATTGCTTCTAAATTTTTCTATCCTTTGGCCAATGGATGGATAAAAGGTATTGATGTTGGTACTTACAATGAAATGTTCTTAAAACATTATTTACAAACTTTAGAATTGATTATAAAAGCTGCATACCCATGTCATGAATTTGATGGCATGTATGAGTTATATAACGCTATACTTGAAAATTCAAGTAATGTTACTATATAATACATAAAGAAAACTACATGATCTAACAAAATAAACGCATTCATTCGTTCATTTATTAATCTCTATAAAATATTTTGTTACTTTTTTGAAATTGTGTTATATCTGTGATTTCTTTACTTGGAATTAACTCAGAACTTGTAGCTGATTGTGATGAAGAACTAGAAGTATTTTTATAAGACTTTACCCCTTCCATAGTTTGCTTAACAACTTCTTTCAATACAACAGTACATAACTTGAAACTTTCACCTTGTGACATAAAGTACTTGAATAATTCTTTCAATAAACTAACAGAGCTTCCTTTAGTACTTTCCACAATTTCTTTTAATGTAGCACTGGATATTCTTAAGCCATGCATTTTCAAGAAAGCTTCTAGTTGCAATCTCATCATTTGTTGCTGAATATCACCAGCAGACATTTGACTTTTCAACATGACGGATAATTGAGCTCTAGTTTTGGAATTTGGTGATATTCTTTGTTTGAAAAAGCCAATAAAATCACTTTTCTTTAGAGAATTGAAAAATTGTTTATCTTCAGCTTCATCATCCGCAGAATAAGCACCCATGAATATTAAATCCTTGATCTTTTTATGACTTCTTAAAAATTCAATACCATCAGATGCATTAGAGCTACCAACACTGGCTTGTAAATCAGCTGTAAGACTTTCAGGCCCACTTGATGAATCTAATGTCTGTTTGTAATTCTTTAAAAATGGATCAATAATTTCAGACTTGAACTCTGCTTCACTTAGTTTGTCCAATTCTGCTTCCCAATTAGCCAAATAACCATCAATCTGTTGTTCAAGATACTGTGGTGTGAAACCAACACTCATTATTGTGACGTGGATACCTATTGTAGTTCTGAGAATCCTTTGTCCACCTAAAACAACATAACCTAATTGTCGTTTATCTCTTAAATCAGGAACAAGGTTAAATGACATCAGATAAGATACCAATTTGTTCACTTTTTCGGTAAAAGCATCTCCTCTTGGACCTGTTTGTATGAAAAAAGCAATAGAGTTCATTGGGTCATCGACTGAAGACAATCTTTCAATATGATATGAAGTTCCTGGAGCCAAAAGAACAGTTGAAGGTTCTTTACTTGTGATTTTTTGAGTTGTGGTACTTCTAAGAAGCTTGTCCAAAGAGCCAGTTAATTCTTCAGCACAATCAGTTTCACCTTGAGAAAATAATTTCAAATATTTATTACCTTCACCAAGTCTTAACACAAATTCTTTGAAACTTTGAGCATCAATATCATCTAAAGCATCAAGTCTATCTTCCAGACTCCAAATATTTTCTTCCATGACCACTAAAAGACCAGTACTTGCTAAAACGAATGATGAAGCTTCAGTAAGTTCCCTATATCTTGATCTTACAGAAACTCTTGATTTTCTAAAATAATCGCTGTTGATGGTTGGGTCTTTGAATAAGTCTTTAAGTTCTTGAACAAAAGTTTCAACAATAGTTTTAACACCATCTTTGAATCCACTGATTGTAAAACCAATTCTAGAGTCACCTTTGGAAGATGCAAATACTTCCCATGTATAATCCAACAATTCAGCACCATATAACTTTCTTTCAAGTTTGATCTTTAAAACTTCAGCTAAAATTTCAATATGCATAGTATTTTCAACAGAAGAATCCAATGAGTTACATAACACATCAAATGATACCACTAAACGAGAATGAAATGATAATGAAGATTCAGATTTAGTCCATACTTCTAATTTATCAGTCTTCTTAACAAGTTTTGCCTTTGATGAAGACCATGAGTTTTTTGTATTATAACCTAATGATGATTGCGAAGCCTTTATGGACGCTTCCTTTAAATTTTGTTTCAAATGGGAAAGTTGTAATGCGTTTTGAGGAATGAAAATATTTTTATCAACCATATGAAAAGGTATGTCATCTTTTGATCTAGGAATGGATTCAATTTTGAGTTTTCCTGAAATGTATTCATAATTGAAATAGAAATCCGTTGAAGTTGAATTGCTAGACAATAAGGTTGATGCCTTTTCGATGAATTGAGAGCCAGCTAAAAAGACAATATTCAAGTTCAATAACTTAAAGTATCTCATAATGAATGTTTTGAAAATAGAGCCTTTTTTGGTCCATTGCTCTTTACCACTTGTTGATTCAAAGTAGCCCTCATTTATTTCACTAAAATTTGGTGAACCTTTCAAAATATTCTCTGTACCTAATGCTTTGATATTTTTCTGTAATGTTTGAGAAAAAATAGAGGACTCGTCCATTGGTGATTTTGTTGAATCTTTATGCAAATAGTTTAAAAGATCAATAGATTCCATTTCTGAAAGGTATCTCCCCAAAGTTGTTTCGTCACTAAAGACTTTTGGAATATATTGATTAAATAATATGTCAAGAACTTCTGGAATTTTTTTAGCACCTGTATTGGTTAATTTAATTTCAATGATTAAAACATCATCACCACGAGAAATATGTTGAATGAACCCACTTAAACTGGTTATGATATCTTTTTGCTTAAGGCATGAATCTAATGAACCTTCACTTTCATCACCAACTATATTTGACCAAGCATTTTCAAATACTGAAACTTGTTTAGAAATTAATGGATCTGATGAGTCAAAATGAACTGGGAAAGAAAGACGTAAAGTTGGGGTTTGATCTTTCTTAATCAAAATACAACTATTACTTTCATTGAATGTGAAAGCAGAAGTTTCATATTTCCAACATGAAGATATATCAAATTCTTCAATTCTTTGTGGTATTTTCACTGGTACACTTTCTTTATTTTTACTAGAAAACAATTTCATTTTGGATTTTTTGGATTGTTGACGTTCTTCAAATGTAGAAATATCGCCAAAATTGGATAATGCTAATTTTTGTAATAAATTGATTGATTGTGAACCTCTAATTACCAATGTCATTTTATCAGCAACGTAGTTATCGTGGTAATAACTGAATAGATGTTCTCTCACCTTCATTTTTTCAATTTTAGGTAGATCATTCAAACTGAAATAGTTACCTGTAGCAAATCTATGAAATGGATGGTTTTCATTTGCCATGAGTCTTAGACCATGATACATCAATCTACCAGCAGAGCTTTTATTAGCATTATGTTCATTATCAACAGCATAAATTTCTTTTTCAAAAGCACTTTCAGAAAAAGATGGCGATCTTAAAGAGCTAGCAAAGACTTTTAATAAATGATTGAAAACTGGCTCTTCTAAACCTTCTTTATTTTTCCAAGTTGAATCTGATGGTGTTTCAAAAAAATAACAAGTTTGTTCACCAGTGGTAAATGCATTTCTTCTACCTCCAGATTTTGATAAAGAATCATGAAATTCACTTGGATTTGGGAATTCTTTTGAACCTAAAAGTATTAAATGTTCACAGAAATGAGCCAAACCTGGAATCTCATCGGGATCATTATGAGCACCAGCAGCAACACAAAGAGCAGCAGAAGCCAAATCTTCAGTTGGATCAGAGATCAATAATGTTAAAATACCATTTGGTAAAACAATCAACTTGTGACTTCTACCAGAATATGTAAATGGTACTAATAAATCTTGATTAAATGCCTTCACAGATGTCATAATCTCCACAGATAATATGAATGTATAGTTTCAAATTGGTTTCAAACCCATGATAAGATATATAACATTGTGGAAAATAAGAACTTATATCATATTCCAATCTTCATATTGAAATGAGGTTCAAGATTCATTTGATTCTTCATCATTTAGTTTTGAGTTACATTCGTAATTTCCATATTGGGAAGAACAATAGGATTAATCAACCACCCACTAAAAAAAAGATGTTTAACAGCTTTAGCAAATCATTTTGAGGATACCATATCATGAAAGGCTCAAAAGCCAAAGCAAACTTTTAGTGAATCCACACCATTTGAAGACATTTGTTTCTAATTGAGATGACATGTTTTGATTTGTTTGTAAATATTGTAAAGTCAAAAGTTCGTGTTGCCAAAAAATCAAATTAAGTATAAAATTTACGCGAATGCATTCTATGAATATAGTTGTGTATAGAGTATTTTAATATTAGTTTATAAATAAGTTTAACCACTTCAGAACTCTAAAACAGTTGAAGAATAAATAAGTTGAAGTACACAATGGATGAGTTTATTCCTCAACACCACCACCAAATCCAACAGGAATTGGTCCACCTTTTGGTAACAAAGCCATAAATTTATAGATGTGACCCATAGATTTATCATCTTTTTCAACAAGTCTATGATAACCAGTCTTTATAATTTCACGTTCTTCATCATTTTTAGCCTTATTATACAATTGTTCAGCTCTGAATTGTATACCCAATTGATGAAGCCAATCACCTTGCTGTACAGGACCGAAAACATCAATTTGACAACTTGGATCTGAAGTTGCAGATTCTTTTATAGCACCAAAATCAACATCAACTGATAAATCGACTTCACCTAGATCTTCAAATGGACTCTTAAATTCATGATTTTTAATACCACGTAATGTCATTCCTGGAATTTCTAAATCTGGTCCATAATCCACAATTAATGCGGCACCATTTTGAGCTTTATTTCGATCTAATAACTTCACAATTTCACTAGTGTATGAGTGTAATTCAGATGAGATCTCGACAATAGAATCAAGATTTTGAGATGAATATCTTGGATTTGTTTCAGGAATTGCAGATGATGGAGTTCTTTGTGAATTTAAACCCAAGAAAAAAGTACCATCATCTTCATTATGATCAACCATATATTCTCTCCAACCATGTTCAGTTTTCTTGAATTGACTTACTGGTAATGCATCATAAAATTCATGTGCTAAGATATAATTTGCCTCTTGTTGTTGAGTAACCTCCCATAAATCCTTTTCTGTATCAACCCAAGTTATTTTACCATTCCATTTATGTGGAGCTTCCCAAAACTCTTTTGAAGTATCTAAATCCTTACCAGATAATAGATTATGTTGAACTTGTTTTAATATTGGTGATGTTTCAACCAAAATGATATTCAGTTTCAATTCTTCATGTTTTAATGTTTGAACCAATTTAGAAAAACTTTTAATAACATCAAAAGTTAAAGTACCTTTACCAGGACCAAATTCAATTAAATTTATCTCTTTAGGTTTCTTTTGTGAATTCCAAACTGTAAATAACCATATTCCAATCATTTCACCAAACATTTGAGAGATTTCTGGTGATGTAACAAAATCACCTTTAGCACCAAGTGGATCTCTAGTGGTATAATACCCTAATTCTGGATGTGTTAAACATAGTCTCATGAAAGCCGATAACGAAATAGGACCTGTGATTTTGATGACTTGTGCACATATCTGGGCCAATTTATTCAATTCAAGTTTTGGGGTTGTGTGATTTGGAGTCTTTGATGTTGATGTTGTTGATGTTGTTGATAAGGAGATTGTTTGCTTATTTGCCTGATTGATTATCTGATATCGTATAGAGCTTGAACAAAAGCGACGAATGGGTGGTACGATCTTTAGTCTGAACATTTTGAAAAGAGATAACTACCTAATATATAGGATTGGATTCATTAACGTCAAGATTTGAGATTCCTACTTTTTATCTTTGAAGGAAAAAGTGGTGAAGAAATTCTGGGGCAATTTTTAAAAAAGATCGTGCGAGGCTCAAATATCCGTGATTCGAGTTAGAGGTTCATCATATTTCAGCTACAAATGCTTAAAATATTTCGTTATTTTCATTGTTTATTGAATTTTCTATGACTTTCTGATCACAGCGTACCAATTATCTCTTTCATAACCGTTATATACAATAGATCCACCTGCAGCTTCGGCATTCTCTTCTAATTCACCTTTCTTGTATAAATGATAATATCTAAATTTTGTATCTGGTTCTTCAGGTTTTTCTTCAGGTTTTGATTCTTCTGCATTTTCATTTTGAACTTCTTCACCACCATTGGCTTGTTCTTGAGCTAATCTTTCCCTTTCAGCTCTTTTTTCCTTTTTAGTTTTCTTTTCCTTTTTAGGTTCTTTTTTCTGTAAAACCCATGGAACTAAAACATCTTGTGGATCACCTTCTTTATAACCTCTTCTTGATTTTTCTTGTTCCAAAGCCCATACATATATTAGAGCTTCACCTCCACTTTTTAGTTTTGATAAAATATGTTCGATAGCTTGTGTACGTCTTTCTGGAGTGGAAAAATGATGAATAACAGCTATACTGATTGCAAAATCCTAAAAGAACACGTTAGTAATGATTTGTTGACAGCAAGTACACAATTTGACTTACAAATCTATTGTTTGGATGTGGTAGACTTAACCCATCACTAACCATAACTTCATGACCAAATTCTTTAGCACATGAAATAAGACCATCAGATCTATCACTTCCAACCATGAAAACATCTTTATTGACACCTAAATATTTCCCATTACCACATCCGACATCTAGCCCTATACTACCTGATTTTCTATCTTTCAAAAACTGTTCCACAATAGGCCATGGCTAAATACATAATCTAGTTAGTCAAAATTTTATCATTTTGTTATCCATATCTCGATCATCTCGGACTCACTTTATATCTGGTTTGAGAGAAGTGCGATGCGATCTCGTTGTACACGGTGTGCACATAAGTCTGTTCTCTTGAAACAGCGTCCAATGACTCGTCCATATCCAACTTAAACAACCTGAAATCTCAGTTCAAAATTCCAAATAAAATGGCTTGAATTTTCCAAAAAGTCATCGCAAAAAGTTTATAACAAAAAATTTCAAACGACACTTTCAAAAATGGCAGATTTTTCTGATTTTTCGTGTTTACAAATAATTGAAATGTCAAAAGCAAAAACAATGGAAAAGTAAGAAACACAGGACAGTCAGATTTCCAAAAAAGGATCGATTAAAGAATGAATGAAGAAGTAGAGAGACCAGCGGTGCTGGACAAGGCTGAAAGAGTCAAGCAGATTATCCACTCAGAAACCAGAGAATCATTATCAACGAGGCGATATGTCGTGCTGTCAATATTAGCATTATACTTCTTGATTGGGTTCCCATTATGGATGAAGTTAACAGAGATTTATAGAGCTCCATTGCCCTCCAATTTCATCAATATGCTACAGGCAAATCAAAATATTGATTTAAAGATCCATCGTGAGGTTTTCGTTAAGATTAATGATGGATTATATTTCCCAGACCTCGCAGAATCAACTCAAATACAAATTGATCATGAAATTTTCAAAATGAATCAAGATCCAAATGAACAATTGATTGTGGATTGGAATGTTACTTTAAGATTTGATGAACCAGGCCCAGATGATTATATATTAGAACTAGAAATTGGTGATGGTGAAGGTATTGCAGTTGATCCATCAACAAGATTAACTGTATTATATTATACATTATCAAGTATCAAGAATAATGATTTACCTTATTTCATAACTCAAACTGTTCTTTATCATATTTTCAATTCAGAATTGGAATTCTTCAAAATTAAGAATCAACAAAAAAATAATAAGGCAATTAATTATTCACCAAAAGTTCATTTATCTTTTAAATTATTAACTGGTGATGGAGATTTAGTTGATTGGAAAATTAATGAAGCTTTAGATATTTTTTTCCAACCAATTGTGGAAACATTTCAAAATTATGTTAATTTTACTATTGATTCAGAAATTAAGTATTTTACAGAATTGAACTTAGTTAATAGTTCAAATGCTATAACTTTAAAAGATCTTTCTACAATTGTGGATTTTTCAGAATGGGATATTTCATCAAATAATTTTAATTATCCAACATTAAATTTTGTCTTATATTATCCATCTAAATCAGTTTCACCATTAAATTTTGAATTTGATTCTTCCAAAAATGCATTTTTATTCCCACAATGGGGGTCATTAATTTTACAAAAGGAATCATTAAAACCAAATTCAGTTTTAAATGAACATGAATTACGTCCAATTTTTGAAAAATTTACATCTGAATTAATAACTTTATTAGGTTTACCAAAACATCCAAAAACTTTACAAATTAGATTAGATGCCATTAAAGTTTATTCAATTTTCACAAATTTAATTAGAGGAACAGATTCATTAAGTTCATTATTAAAATTATCTAAATCATTACCAAATATGTCAATTCCTAAAACAGTTTTAAAAAATGTTCAAAATGCATTAAAAGCTAGAGAAAATACTATCAAGAGTGCAAACTATGATAAAGATTGGGATAGGGCATTAATAGAGTCAAATAAAATGCTTGAGTATAGTGAATTAGCATTTTTTGATAGAGAAATGGTTCAACAATCATTTTTCCCACAAGAACATAAAGTTGCAGTATATTTACCTTTATTAGGACCACTTTCTATCGTTTGTTTCTTGGGTATTTTCAGAATTATCTCGGAAATTAAGCTATTTAGATACGCAAGACCATGATTCCAGTCAAACTTGTATAAAATAATGAATTATTTGATATTTTGTCCTTCTTTTTAAAATAATTTGTAGTTTATACGTCTGTCATCAAAACGGTTCAATAACAGATTTCTTTTCCGCGAAAATTTCCCAATTGTTTTTTAATTAAAAGCGCTTAGAATACTATAAACATCAAAGACGTCAATCATCCAAAGAAAAGTATATAAACCAGATTGGATTGAATTGTTTTCAAAGATGTCTAATTTAGAAGAAGATGAAGACTTACAACTATCAGATGTCCCAATGGATGAGAATGATAATGGTTCAGATTTAAACTCTTCACAAGATGAATCTGAAGTTGAAGAATTATTTAGTGATTTATTAGATGAAGAATCAGAATTTATAAATAGAAAGATTTTTGAAAGTGTTTTAAATGGTAAAAAAGTCACACTAGAAGAAGAAGATATCCCTGAAGAACCTGAAGAAGAATTAGATGAAGAAGAAAGACTTCGATTATTAATGGATCATTTAGATCGTGATCAAATGTCAAGATATGAATATTATAGAAGAACAACAGTTAATAGAGGTGGTGTTAAAAAAATTGCAAATACCGTGTTGAATCAAAGTGTATCAAATAATGTTGCTATTGTATTGAGTGGTGTTTCTAAAGTATTTATGGGTGAGATTATTGAAAAAGCTAGAAATATAAAACTTCGATATGATAAGGCAAATTATATAAATAAATTAAATGAAAAAAGAGAACTTTATAATCAATTGAAAAAAGAATATAAAGAAACCAAGAGAAATGGTATAACAGTGGAAGAAATGGAAAAAGTTAAAAAAGAAATTGAAATTATTAAAAATGAATTAAAAAAATTAGATTTGAAAAAAGTTAATGAAAATGGTCCTTTACAACCTGAACATATACGAGAAGCTTGGAGATTATATCAATTAGAAAGTGGTACGAATCCAAGTGGTCAATGGAGACATCAGGGTGAAAGAGATGGGCTGATGTTTAGATGAACAAATAGGGTATATATTAATGATGCATATGATTTATTTTTCTAATTTTCATTGGGTGAATTCTAAATCAAATTCAGACCAATCAAACCCACAAGTAGTTAAGATTAAACAATAATGTTCTAATAATAAATTCAATTCTTCTAATTCATCCAAGAATTCTAATTTTGAAATTCTTCTTTTTTCATCATCATTAATCCAATTATTCATAATATTATTTAAATTATCAATTTTAACATCTTGAAATCCCAAGTCTTTCAATCTTTGTGAATATTTATCCAATGTATTAAATTCTAATAATGATGGCATGGAAATATTTCTTATTTTTAAATTTTCAATCATAACATTACCAAAATTATCATCACCACCAATTGGATCATAAATAACTATTGAAGTTTTTGTGAAAAATGATTTCAAAGTTTGTAATATTTCAGTGGAATTTAAAGATTCTGTATAACATAACATACATTCTGATATTATCAAAGTTGGTTTATCTTTATTTAAAAATTGATTTAGTATGTCTTGGAGAGTTTTAATATCTCTTAAATCAATTGCAATTAATTTATACCTATCTGAAATTAATGAATCATTTAATCCATTATAAAAATTATCTAAATTTTCTATATCAGAAATTGGTTTAATCCCAATTTTCTTAGATAATATAGGATCAGTCACTATAGTAGCATTTTTCAATTTTGTAGAATCTTTAAAATCAAATTCAACCCAGCTTATCTGTTCATTTGTTGGTAAATATTTAAAAGGTCTTGTATCAGAACCAGCACCAAGATTAATAATTTGAACATCATCACTTTCAAATTTCTCCAAGAACTTCTCAATTATCAAATCAATTGATCTAGTCCGTATATAAGTCCCTCTATTAATAATTGGTAATTTAACACTATTAATAATTGAATTCAAAATTCTTCTTGATGATAATTTATATTCATATTTTAAAAATTTTTCAAAACCATGTATTATATGTTGAAGATATTCATCTTGGATGTATTGTTTTTTATGAGCTGAGATACGACATGAGAGAGCATCATAGTCTGTTGACCTTATGACTTTGGTATTGCGGTCCATTTTTGGAACTCTATTGGTTTATGGTATGAAATTGATTAACTTTTGTGACAATTTGATATATGTCAAAAGTCAAAAGTTCAAATGTTTGTTTTTGTTTATGGTGATAAATTTCGCGCATATCATCACAATTACAAAACAATACAAAACTACAAAATTTTGACAATTTATACGGTTCATTCACATATCTAGGGTATTTATTTCTTTATTTGTTTGTTTTATCAGACTTTAAACAGATTTCTTTCTTGTTTTCTTTGTTTCAATGGACTTATACCACCAATTTTATCCAATAATTTAACTTTCTTCAAAGGACTAAATTTTTGTTCTTCATCAATTTCATCTTCAACTATTGCCTTTGGACCAATTTTTCTTTTTCTTCTTCCACCTTTTTTAGGTTCTTCTGTTTCAGGTTCTTTCTCCTTTTCAATTTGATCTTCATTTTGCTTTTCATTTTCCTTTTCATTTGTGCCAGAATTCTTGTTATCAAATTTCTTTATAGAAGTGCCAAATAAATCATCATCATCTTCATCATCATCATCAAATAATGAAGGTTTTTTAGTTTTTTTAGAATCTGATGATTCATTTGTTGGTGGTTTACTTGGTGAGATTAAATTTTTTAATCCACTTGATTTTTTTGATTTTTGATTTTTCAATGGTGATATGAAATTACCTGGTGTTGAAGTTGCCAGTAAATTTTGACCATTTAATGGTGCTGGTGATTGGAAATTATCATTATTGTTTTGTAATCGAGAAGTTGGAAGTTTAGATGGTGATTTATTTTTGGTATTTTTATTTAAAAATGGAGAAACTGAAATATTTGAAATCAATGGTTTTTTCAAACCTAATTTTTCATGATTATTATTTGTATTATTCAGGGTTTTAGATTTAACTGGTGACAGAATTGAACTTGGTTGTTTAGAAGGTGATGAAACAGGTGGTTTTTTATCTTTAAGATTTTTAATATTTTTTTTAGCATTTTCTAATTTAGATTCAAGAACCGCTTTTTGAGTAACAAATTGTTGTTTAACTTTTCCCAATTCGTTTCTTGATTCATTTAACTGATTATTCAGTCTTGTTAATTGAGTTTTCAAACTCATTGTTTCTTTTTGTAATGTTGATTGATTTGAAGATTTTTTTTTCCATGTTTCAATTTCAGAATTTAACATATTAATTTTATTTTCTAATAATTTTTTTTCATGTTGTAATTTAGATAAATCTTGCTTTATTGAAGATTGATCTTTAGATTCTTTTTGAACATTTGATTCCAATTGTAATTGTTGACTTAGGACAGTTTTCAATAATATAGCATTTTGAACTAAAGAACGACGACTAATTTCCTTATTGATGACCGATTCCACTGCAGATTTCGCCTGTTGGTATTGAACAAACCCTGATAGCACACCGTAATCCATGATTAACACTTCTAATTGATATAAAGAACCAACAATCCCCCTTAAAAGTGTATTCCTTTTGTCAAACAAATTTCTTTCAATTTCAAAATCAAAATAAAAAAATTCAAAAAGGTAAACAAAGAGCGTGCACAAACCGGGGGTATTTCAATTACTATATAGGAAAATGTTATACACTTGCTCAAATTCAACCAGGAAAAAAGAAGTTTATGACTTTGAAAGTGGTTTGAAATGAATTATTATATAAAATTTCACTATAGTACTCTTTTAAACCAAAAAAATCCAATTAAAACCCATGAAATCTCAAGTTTTAAGCATTATTTCATACCACCGGAATTTCCCCGATATGGGAATTTTTGATATTTGGCATCTCGAAAGTTTTAAAGTAAACAATTTTGAACATGAACACGATTTTGAATTGAAGTATTACTTTCATATCAACGAACTGATTGTTGATAATTGGTGTTGGTTGTTGGTTGTGTAATCGGTCTCAAGGTTATTGGTTTCTAGGTTGCAGCTCAAGATGAACAGATCTCAATTCTTATTAATATTAACGGTATTCATTCAAACCGTGTTTTGTGCATTATCATCAGAATCATTAAATACATTGAAAACAGACCAAGGAATCATATATTTAAACAATGATAATTTCCATCAGATCATAACAGGAGATCGAGATTATTATCTTTCAGTTTTATTCACAACAACATCTGAAAAATTTGGATGTGATACATGTAAAAAATTTGATCCACAATATAAATTAGTTTCAAAATCTTTTCATTCAACAAATCCTGAATCTAATGATGTTTTTTTCACAATTGTGGAATTTGAAACTACTGAACAAGTTTTCAGAGACCTTGGTTTAAAAGAAGTTCCAAAATTATGGGTTTTCCCTCCTACAAAAGATCCAAATTATAATGTTACAAGTCCTCATTTCCCTTATACAATAAGTGAATCTGCCCTAAATGATCCATTAGATTTTGCAAGTTTTATAACAAAAATTTCAAATACTAAGATTATAATACAACCAGATTTTGAAATTTCTTCATTTGCTTTATATTTTTTTGCAACTTTTTTTTCAGTTTTAATCCTAAAGAAGAAGATATTAAATAAAGTTAATAAATCAATTATTATTAGATTTATTGTTGTTTTAATAACAACTATATTGGTTAGTGGATATATGTTTACCGTGATAAGAGGTATCCCATTAATTGCTAAAGATGATAAAGGTCATATCATGTATTTTAGTGGTGGACAACATTGGCAATTTGGATTGGAGACATTTGTTATAACAGGGATTTATTTATCATTAGGTGGATTAATTGTTGGACTAACTTCATATATTCCAAAGATTAATGATGATGTTATTAAAAATTCTTTAACTTTAGTGTTTTCATTTGGTGTCTTTTATATATTCAATTATTTAACAAAAATTTTCTTAGTTAAAGATCCTGGTTATCCATATCAATTAACAAAATGGTTATAAATTGTATAGAAGTTATAGAAATTACAAGTTTTTATTATAAATAATGCCATGTATGTTTATATCCCTCTATATAAATAAATACAAAAAAACCCAATTGAATGCAAAAAGAAACCAGAAAACAAAAATGCTATATATGAATGACTAATTACTCAATATGTTTTTCATTTTCTGCATCTCTATTAATAACAAAAAATGAAATCCCAATCATTAGAGCACCAATAATATATAAAAATGTAATTTTTTCATTTTTAAATATTAAATCACCAATCATTGCTAATGGTATAGTTGTAGAAAGTCCCACGGTAACAATTAATGGAGAAGTTAATAACATTGCTTTAACCCAACAAAAATCAGAAATAAATGTAATTAAACAATTTATTAATATTATAACAATGACTTCAGTCCCACTTGGTAATTCAAATTTTTCAATCCCAGTCAAGTGGAAAATTATTAATGATGGCCAAAGGAAAAATAAATTGAAAACTCCAACAAATCCAAAAAATACTTTCATATTAATTCTTGATTCATCTTTAATCTTATATTTTAATAATGTTGTATAAATCCCATAAAGTAATGCCCCGATTAAAGCTAATGAATTCCCAATCAATATACTTAGAGGAGTTCTTTCTAATTCATGTGAAACTGAATCACTATCAGTTTTGGTAATTATTATAACACCAATGAATGATATTATAAGACCCCAAACTTTAATATTACTGAAGCTTTCAGTCTTAACTAAAGCACCAATAATTAAAGTGAAAAATGAAGAAGTTGATGATAAAATTGTTTGAGAACCAACACTTGTATAACTTAATGATGCATTTGTTGAAAGATTAGCTAAATACCAAACGATACAAAATTGAGCACTTAATTTGATTGTATCATTTAATGATAATTTAGAAGAATATTCATTTTCACTATTAAGTGAAATTTCTTCATCATCTGAAGAATTTATTGAATTTAGGAATTCTTGTTCAATTTCTTTATAATGTAAAGAACCATTTCTATAATAATTTTTCAAAATTTTCTTCAAGTATGGTATAAGATAAAATGTAAAAGTTGCAGTATTAATATATGTTATGAAAAAAGGTTTCCTATAAAGATCTTTTTCAAATATATCACTTATTAAGAATGATGATAATACCCATGAAAATATTACAATTGATAACATTATTAGACCTAGGGTCCATCTTTTTCTTCTATGAGTTAAATCTGTCATGATGTGTTGTATTTGATTCTTTATTGATGAATTCTTTATCTCTCTATAGTTCTATAATTCCTTGTTGATCTTTATAAATCTTGATTCATATATCTTTTAAACGATATCTACCTTTATGCCAAATATTTGAACCCGGGATCAACTTTTGATAAGGAAAACGAAAGTAGTCAATATAATCACAAATAATACAAATAAAATCACAAACAAATATCCAATATCAAATACCAAAGCACACAAAGTAAAAACTATCAAACAAATATCTTTATCAATTAACTGTGGCTTCTTAATAGTCTATATTATCGCGTGCTTATAAAAAAGTTTAAAATTCTTTTTTTCGTTTACATTGAAAAAAGGAAAAAAAAATCAAAAAATTAAAAAAAAGATAACAAAAAAATGACTCGCGAAAGTCACGTGAAGATTATGTAATGTATATAAACTACAATTTAATTTATATTATATCAAAGTCCATTCATTACATTCGTTATTATTGTATTTGTATAGTTTATAAGCTCAAGATCATCTTTGTATTATCAATTCCTAACTTTGTTTGGTTATAAAGTTGTAATTTATGAGATAATTCCAATGTACGTGATTTCTTTGATGATATATGATTATTTAAAATTGTTAATTGATTTTGATAATATTCTAATTCAACACAACTTTTTTGTTTTTGGAATTTTAATTTTGATAATATAGATTTATTCTCCTTTTTTAATGATTGAATGATTTCTTGTAAATTTAATTGTTCTTGTTTTAATTCTTCAATATCAGAATCTTTATTAATCAATTCATTCTTTAAATTTATAATTTCCAATTGTAAAATATTTAATTCTTTTTCATGATTATGATTAATTTGATCCAAAAATTCATCATTTGAATGTTTTAATTGATCAATATTAGTTTGTATTGAAGAAATAGAACTATTCTTAGATCTTGAACCACCAAATGTTTTAGCTGAATGACTAAATACAGAATTCCCCATAGTACTATTAGTACTATTTGATAAAGTTGAAGATTTTCTTCTAATTATTGAAAATTTGTTTTGCTTTGTTTTCAATTCTTTCAACTCTTTTTGTAATATTTCATTTTCTTTATTTGATTCAGATAATTTATCTAATGCCATTGCAGCTTGATGTGATAACATTTTAACTTGTTGTTCTAAAATTAAATTACGTTCTTGTTCACCTTTTAATCCATTACTAACCAAAGTTATATTATTAACTGTGAAATCGTCACTTGGTTGTTGAGGTCTTTTTGTATTTGATTGGAAAGTTTCACCATTTGTTTCAGTTATTAAATTCATTTGATTAACTTGAGATATAAATGAATCATGACTATTTCTTGGTTTTAAAATTGGTAAATGATTTAATTGTGGTGGATCAAGATTTGTTAAATCATCTGAATTTATTGATTGTATACTTTTCTTTGAATTATGTGATTTGAAAAAACCCATCATTGTGGTATATGTTTATTGGTATTAAGTAGTTTATGGGTATTAAGTATTAACGTGTTTATGGTTCAGTTTAAGTTTATGGTTCAGAAAAGTGGAATATTGGTTAATAAATATAAATACACGGTATCGAACCTCATCTTTATTTCAACCCTTTTTCTATGCACAGTGTAATGACTTTCTCCATATAAAAGTTTTATGTATTTAATGCATGTACGCGATGGCTTTCATACAAATTTGGTTAATTTTTAATACTAAAATAGAAATAGAATACTAAATAGAAGTGGTGCTATACATAATGATTAGAATTACCGAAGGGATGAAGACTAAAAGTACCTTTGATTGACTAGTAAAATGTTAAAGGAGGTAAAAATTTGTAAATATTCATGCAAGTTGATACGGGTTTTCAAAACTTTCCAAACCGCGTCGTACATGAAAGGAAAACAAATACAAAGTAGAAGAAGACAAAGAAGACATCAACTTAGTAATAGAAGGTATAAGAAACAAGTGATTAATGTGAATATGATGCTCAAGTATGAATAGTTGAGATAGCAATTGAATACAAAAGAACCAGTTTATTGCAAAAGTATCTTAGTTATTTCATAGTCAATCGCGTTGTATAATATTGTATTCAACTCGGAGTAATCAAAGAGTATTAATACCGGATAATTAATAGACAGAAATAAACAATTATATAATAACAAGTTGAACAGCTATTAAAATACAATTAAAACACTGTCACAGTGTCATCTCATGACATTCAATTTGATTTCCATGTTTTCTATTGTTATATAATTCCATAGTATATATAATACAACACTCTTCACACTTTCATTACCCAATTAGGAAGTCTACCACACTCTTTGTAAATTTAAATTAATTAAAGCTGACACCAAATTCAAAAGATTCCATTGTAATTTGTAGTGAAATACAACTAAAACATATTCAGTCAATCACAAATCTATCACAAATAAAGGTTATATCTCTCACTGGGTAAAGATATCACAAGATTAACATATCACTATCGCTGAACTGAATTGAATTGAATTGAACTACAAAGAATGGGTATGTATTTGATGTGCTAATATCGCAACAACATTTTATATTAACAATGGAATTTATTAGCAAGTAAGAAAAAACTATCTTTACAAGAATTTTATGCTGATGCAAGTGAGTATAACAACTACAATTCTAGATTGATCTATGCTAACACCGTTTTACAGCCCTGGGTGGTGGTAAGAATTGGGCAGATGATGAAGTTGATTTAAGTTCAATTAGTGTACCAATTATACAAAATAATCATCATAATCATTATCATGAAGATTATTTAAATTATCAAAGTAATTCTCATCAAACGTTTGCATCAAATCAAAATCATGGTCATTTAAATTATCCAAAATCTCCTCCATTTATTGTTAAATTTACAAATATTCCTAATCATTTTGGTTCTGAACATATTCAAGATTTATTTCAATCAAGATTTATGAAATTTTTAAAATTTAAAATATTTTGGGAATTTAATCATGATAAATTAAGTTTTCAGAATGATTTGGACTTAATTATTAATAAAAATAAAAAAGTTTCATTTATTGAATTAAATGATTTAAAAGATTTTGAAAAAGTCTTGAGATGGAATGATTTATATTTGGGACCTTTATACGGAAAAATTCAAGTAAATATTGGGAATTTTGGTGATTTCCAAACTTATAATGATTTAAATCAAAAATTATCTGAATCTGATGATCCATCAATTTCAATGGAGAAAAAAAATAATTATACAAATGGTGGATATCCACCACGTCAATCAAGATTTTATAGTAAATCACCTGAATTAATCCATCAAAAACCTCAATTACATCAACCAAAACCTCAACCTCCAGTGGAATTACCACCATTAATGGAACCAAAACCTGCTCCAACTCCAAAAAAATCAAATCCTTTTGGTAGTGCAAAACCTGTTGATACTCTTTCAAAACAATTGGAAATTGAAAAAAAATTACATGATTTAGAAATTAATAAAACTACTTTTAAAACTTTAGGTCATGAAGAGGAACAAATAGAGGAAGTTAAACAAGAATCAAAACCACAACCACAACAAGTTAATGAAACTCATAGTAAAAATTCTACTCCACAATCTACACATTCACATTTAAAATTAAGTCAACCAGCTTCACCTAGAAAAAAAGAATTAAAACCTGCACTCCAACCTGAAATAACTGCATGGAAGATTAAACAGAATGAATCTGAAATACCAAAAATACCAACTCCAGTATCAATAGATGTTTTCAAATCTAATGAATCAAAAGAAACAAAACAAGAAGAAAAATATTTAAAACCAAAACCAAAAGTTTTATTGAAAAGGAAAAATAATTCTTCAAAACAACCTGAAGGTGGAAGATTTGTTAGAAGAGAAAGTATTACTCAAAAGGAAAAAGATATACCCTCACAACAACAACAACAACAACCAGTGGAGGATAAACAAAAAATTGAAAAAGAAGATGAAAATGAAAATAAACCAAAAGAAAAGATAAAAGAAAATGAAGTACCTACAGAGAATAATGATAAAGAACTTAAACCTCAACAAAAGAAAAAATCTGATGTAATAAAATCAAAACCTTCAAAAGTTGATATATCAGACTCAAAAATTGATAATAATAGTACCAAGAAGAAACATAAAGAATATTTAAGTCCTGATGATCCTTCAATTATAAAACCTGAAACTTATACAAATCATCAAGGTAGGAAAATTTATCAAAATAAATCATTAATTAGAAAGAAAAATAATGATAAAGATCAAAAAGATAAAGAAGATAAACAAGTTGAAAAAGTTGAAAAAGTGGAGAAAGATGCAAAAGAGATTGAAGATAAAGAAGATAATATCATTGATTTAAATGATCAATTAGTATCTGAAGGTGAATTCTCCACTATAAAAATCAAAGGTGCTGCAAGAGGTGGTTCTCGTGGTAGAGGTGGAAGAGGTAGAGGTGGAAGAGGTGGTAGAGGTGGATCGAGAAAAACATCTGTTGAAACTGTGGAAACAGTGAAGCCTGTGGAACCTGTTGAACCAATTGTAAAATCTGATAAAGATGAGAAACCTAAATCAAATTCTAAATCAAATTCCAAATCACCAAGTAATCCACCAACTGAACCAATTTTAAAAACAAATGGTAATACTACTAAACCTAATACAAAACAAGAAGAATCATCATCTGATACTAAAACACCAATTGAACGTCCATCAACAAGAGGAAATCGTGGTGGGTTTAGAGGTCGTGGTAGAGGTCGTGGTAGAGGTCAATTTCATAATTTAAGTCGAACTTTTAATAATAAATCAAAAGATAATACAACAAGCTAATCATATCAAACCAAATTAAACATGAAGAATGCTAATCAAACCACCAAAATGAATAACTATGACTTTATCAAAAAGGAACTTTATTTATAATATAAGCTAATGAACAGTTTTTTAATATATTAATATTGCAAAGAAAACACAAGAATATTCAATAATTTATACTTTTATGTATTATTAAAATTGTAGATTATATGTTCTTGATGACATCCGGACACCATCTGTTTTGATTTTTGACACTATTTCAATATGAGAAGAAGATGTATAAACTTGTACTATGAATCCTTAACAGTGATCATTTTAAGTCAATGGTTGTATTATGAATCCTAATGTTCAAAAGCTGAAATTATTATCAAACAAACAAGCATCAAAATCAACATCAACTTTACAAAATTTATCAAATGAAACTAGTAAAAATCCCAATTCAAATAAATCAACAAACACAACAACAAAACAATATTTTGAATATGAAGATATAGTTTATCAAAAACCTCAAACTTCAATAAATTATAAATTAACTGATATTCTTGCAAGAGAATCAGATGTTACTATATCAAATCAAGTCACTCCATTAACCGAGTATCGAGGATTTGCCTTATATTTAACCATAACTGCAATTCATATAATTTGGTTAATTTGGACATTTACACCAAAATTTTATTTAAATCAAATTGGTATTTATTATTACCCTTCGAGATGGTGGAGTCTTTCACTAAGTTGTACAATATTAATGACTATGCTTTATATTTATATTGCTTTACAAATGTGGAATATTGAAATTGAAACACCAAGTTTAGGAAATTTATGTACGATTGTTGATGATGATTCTGTTATTGAATCAAATTTAGATGAATTTGGTTGGGAAGATACTAATGGAGTTTATGATTTAAGAATTACTGATGTTAATAAAGTACTTTATGATGGATATTTACCAAAGAAATGATAAAGATTGGGGATATTTAACGGCTACATGAGTTTTTACTTTACAACATCTATTTGATTTGTTATATATAAACATCTAAGCTTTGTTGAACTCTTTTTTTTTGGGGTTTTTTTTTGGTTTAATTACATAAAATTGATATTGATTAAAATTATATTTATAAGTAATTGAATTGATCACATTCCAAATGATCATATATGTTTTGTTATTTAAAATTGACATAAACGCATTAAAAAAGATAAAAAATCAAACAAAAAAAGGAAGAAAAGAAGTAGAAATTATAAACAATAAAAAGTTTGAGAAATCATAATAAATTTGAAACATAAATTTGAAAAATTGATTTGAAAATTGATTTGAAATAAATATATATGTGATTTTTGATATTTTTTGATATATCAATAATTTAATGACAATTGTACTAATAAAAGCAAGAATAAATTGAAATAAATGTTTGAATTTTGTATATGTATAGGAAATGAAAAAGAATTCATTTGATATTGATTATTCAAAGTTTAATGAATTTGTAGAAATGAATAAAATTTTATAAATTTGATCTTGATTTTTTAAGTATTCATGATGATGCAGTAATTGCATTATTAGCAGTTGAGTTGTTTTGATTATTATTATTGTTATTATTTGATGATAAGAAACTTCCATGATTAAAACTTCCATGATTACTATTTGATTGTGAAGCAGTTAAATTTGCAATTCTTCTTTCATGTTTCCCCTTTTTCATAACTTGTTTTAAAGCAACAGAATCTAAAGGATCTAATAATTCAAAACTACATAATAATTCTTCAGAAACACTCATAACTGCACCCCAATTATCAAATTCTCCACAATAATTTGGGGCACTAAATACAGTGACTAATGAACGATCATTAAAAAATTCATAACCATCTTCAACAACCATATGAGCACGACAAACAAGATCAAATCCAAATCTTTGTAAAAATTTATTTATAGCAACTTTATTAAAACAATATGAAACACCTCGTTCATTATCTTCCCATTCATTTAATGCATCTGTTGGATCTGACCATAATAAATCATTAATTAAACCAAAATCTGGAACATCAGTTGGTCTATTAACATTTCTAATTTCATCCATTGAATTTAAAACTGGTGAAAGTCCACCATGAACACAAAAAATTTTACCTGCCACAATTGCAGCTAATGGTAATGTATTAAAAGTATCAATAAATAATTTCCAAGTTTTAATATTTGAACGACGTTTACATTCATCATAAAATCCATAAACTCTTGTAACATTTGCACATTCATGATTACCTCTTAAAAGGAAAAAATTTTCTGGATATTTAATTTTATAACATAATAATAATAATATAGTTTCAAGTGATTGTTTACCTCTATCAACATAATCACCTAAAAATAAATAATTTGCAGCAGGTGGGAACCCACATTTGGTAAACATTCTAATTAAATCACCAAATTGACCATGAACATCACCAACAATTTTAACAGGTGGTGATAATTCTAATAAAGTTGGTTGACTTAAGAAAATTTCTCTAGCTTTTGAACAAATTGTTGCAATTTCTGAATTTTTTAAACATATATTTTTAGTTCTTTTCCCAGAATAACCTGCATCTAATAATCTTTGAATTAATTCTTCAATATCTATTTGATTTCCATTTACTTGTAATACATTATTTGTTGGATTTATTAGTGATTGAAATGGAGTTGAATAATTTGAAAATGAATTTTTTTTACTACTTGGAGTATTGGGTATATCTGAAGAATCACCAACATGATTCGGTATATTAGCATTTATAGATAATGAATTATCTGATTGGTTATTTGAGTTGTTTGAGTTATTGTTATCATTATTGTTTTCATTGTTGTTTTGTTGTGATTCATTTGAAATATTTTGTCCTGGATTCACACTATTTCCATCTTGATCATTGACACCAGAATCACTATTATTCACAGAGCCATCTTGCTGCTGCTGCTGTTTATGTTCCTGTTGAGCCCTCAACAAGTCCTCTACAGCGTCACTGTTGTTTCTCAAGATTGGTTGTCTTGGTTCGACATGAACCATTGAAGGTGGCAATTGAACATTTGTATAATTCCCATCTGGAGACGTGACATTCAAAGCTGGAAGATCTGATGAAAAACTATTTGATTTGTAATTATTTTGATTGTTATTTGAAGATTGATTCAATTGTTGATGGATTGTAGTGGAAGAATTCTTTCTAGATACCAATGGTGAATGTGGCATTAAAGATGGAGAATCAGTTGCTGTTTTAAACGAAGAAGCATCAGAATCTCTGGACATGGACCTTCTTGATCTTAGGGACCGTGAAGATTTTGTAGAGTTCTGTGTATCGCTTCGTTGGAATTGTGGGTACGCTTTCAAAGAGTCATTTTTCTGTTTGGATGAACTATTCCCCATGATATATCAATCGATGTTGTTGATGTTGATGTGTTTTTCAAGGGTCTTAATAATGGGGAGATATTGTGAGCTCAAAGGAAAGTTTATCAATTGAACGTCTGGGCTTTGTCTCTTGGTCCAGTGTGTCTGAAGTATCAACTGTCTGTCTTCTTGTTCCTGTTTTTGGCTCTGTTGTGTTGAGCCTGTCTGGTCTTCTGGTCTTCTGCCTGTCTGTTTGTTCTTTTGAAGGTTTTTTCTCAATTTGTTGATCTTTTTTTTTTGACAAGACTTTCCAGAAGGCTGCTGACTAAGCACTCTGCCTAGGAGTCTAGGTGCTTGGGCCGAGCTTACCTGCACTGTTCCCAGCTGGCTCTGTCTAGAACTCCAATATTTTAAAAGGGAAGGGGGGATTGAGGCTGGGAGTTCTGTCTAAGGAGTTAGGGGAGCACTCTGTCTAAGGGGAAGGAAGGCTAGGGGGAGGCTCTGTCTACGCTTGATTCTTCCCGTGTACCGTAATGTAAATGGATTGTACATAGATAAGAATTTATAGCCTTTGCATAAACAATCGATTGGAAATTTTGCATTGGAATGTACATGATAAATCTAAAAATAAATAAAAATGTGTATATCAATATCATTATTCACAACTTACTTTTAATCCCATTTAATCTATATTTCATATCTTTTAATTGTTTAGTTTCAGGTTTCCAATTTTCAAATTCTTTAAATAATTCATCAATTTCTTCATCACCATTTGGTATATGAATTTTAGTTTCAAATAATAATCCTCTCATACACCAAGGTAAATGATAAGGATTCATACCTAATGTTTCAATAGAATAAGGTTTAAAATGTAATGGAATCTGATATTTTAAATCATTTGTATATAATGAAAAATTTAATGCTAAATCATAAACTTGTGGATCATTATAAATCTTGGAATGACCTCCTCCTGTTAATGGACCTGCTAATGAATTACTAATTTCTTTTATAACTCCATGATCACTTTTACCTATATTATGTAAATGATTTGATAATGAAACTGCCTTGGAGACAAAATTTGGTGTTTGTGAACTTCCATCAATATATGTAGCTCTAAATAAATTTGGATGTCGAACATGTAAACAAGTTGAAGAATATAATGGGACCAATTGATCATTTATTGAACCAATAAATGTGATTTTAACATTATTATTAACAATATTTTTCAAACTATCAATAAAATCTTTAGAATGAACTGAATTGAAATTTTGAAATTGAAATAATTCCATTAATGAATCATTTTCAATTGTTGAATAAGCTCGAACAAATAATTTTTGATCAACTCCATAAAATGGTCCATTATTAATACCAGCCATTGCTAATAAACTAATTTTTTTGGTCTTATTTAAATCAATGATTCCATCTTCGATTAATCTTGATAATAATAAAATTGAAACTGGTGAACCTTGTGAATGTGCCGCAATATAAATATAATCTGCAGTTTGAATATCTTTTTCCCATTTTTTCATAACATTATAAAAAAATTCCACTCTATCAAAAATTTTACCTTCTTTCTCTAATGCAATTTTTTGAATTGAAATATTTAAATTTTCACGTTCTGCCCATCTAAGAATTGATTTTTCTGCTTCTTTTGCAAATTTAATTGATGTACCTGTTGGTTCTCCAATTAATGGTCTTAATACTTTTGTAGGGAAAAATCCATGAACTCCAATAATTAAAACTTTTTTAATATCATTATTAGATCTTGATGAAAGTCTATAAAGATGTTTTGGATCTTCAACTTTGAAGCCAAATTGATATTTTAAATTATTAAAATTATTTATAACACTTGTTGTTGTTGAATAATAAGGTAATGTTTCAAAAACTGGAACAACTTGATTTGGAATATGAGGTTTTGATGATAATTTTTTGGATGCTATAGCTTTTTGTTTATCATTTTCTGTTGCTTCATTAGATTCAAATAATACTGCATCTTCGGAAGATAATAAAACATTTGAAGTTTTAGATTTTAATTCTGAATTTGATGAATTCCAAAATGACCATGATGATGTACGTTCATTTTTTTTCAAATTTGGATCTATAAAATCATCTTTGGTTTTAGATGAATTATTTGAATCTTTAGTCTCAATAGCTTTTGGTTGTGATGTTGATAATTCAGTATCAGATTCTGTAGCTGCTGCTTTTTTCAATGATGTTAACGATGGCTTTCTCCAACTCATCCAGTTTCTTTCAACTTCTTTAGTTGGACTTCTACTTATCTTAGATTCATCTGGTACTTCAATATTTGGAGTTGGTGTTGGTGTTGGTGTAGAGCTATTAGTTTCTTCAGCTTGCTGTTGTTGTTGTGTTTCTTGTACAGTACTTTTTGAAGATTTTTCTGATTTTATAGATGCAGCTGATGTATCATTATTAATTGTAGCAGATTGCTTACTAGTAGGTCTTGAATCATCTGATGTATAAATACTTCTTCTAGGCCAAATTGACCAATTTTTTCCCCTGCTCTGTGTTGTATTTGTCTCTGGGTTAGGTGTGGATGTTGGTGTATCTGTAGTTGTATCTGTAGTTGTATCTGTAGGTGTATCAGTTATCGGTGTTGATGTTTGTTCTTCTGTAACTTTTGGTTTCAATTCTTCTCGATCTTTAGTATATGATGAATATAATGATGATTGTGATGGTTGACCAAGAATTCTTGAGTTTTTACGTCGTAATGAACCTGGATTTGATTTTATTGGAGATGTTGGTCTTCCATTTTTATTACCAGGCATTGCTAGTAATAATGATCTTAAATACCTTATGTTTTTGAATCCTGATTTGATCTTTTTGGAGTTAATCTTGTAAAACAATGTTGATTAAGATTGAATATAGCATATAATATAAGTATACCTTGCAAAACTTTTACCTTATGAAAAATCAAATATAATTCTAGATATTAACAATGCACAGTCTAAACGACGCCTTCTTGATTCTTTGCTCTCTTGGTCTCTGATTGAATGGAATCAGCAATTAAAACTTGAGTAAGCCTAACAAACAATTCTTATCTCAATAAATATAAACTTTAATGAACCAGCCCAACAATTTAATCATAAAAACTTTCAAATTCTCAGTTGATTTGAGTTTGATTTTAAAGTTGTCTATTTTCTGTTGTTATCAGTCTTAATTTTGGAATGGGGCCGAGATCCGACCATCTGTATTTTCTGAAATACGTACAAAAAAACAAAAAGCGCGAATGATCCTTATCAATTCCGACTTTTTGTATACGCTTAAATCTTTTATACCTGACGCGAAAAAAAAAATACAAAGTGGATGAATTATTGAAGAAGTGCATTAGGAGTTGATATTGGAAAGGTGATCTAAGGTTGCAATGACACAGGAAGTTATAGAGAAGAGATCTGCTGAGAAAGAGCTCGAAAACGCGGTTAAAAAGCCTAAAATTGGTGGAAAGAAATCTATAACTGATTTTTTCCAAAAGTCATCATCAACTGAAAAGACAAAGATTGTAAGAGAAGAGAAAACTAAAGAGAAGACTGAAGAGAAGACTGAGGAGCCTGAGAATTCCCCTGTTCCAGAAATTACATTTGATGATGATAAATTATCGGATTTCAAAAAAAAATTCATTACAAAATTAACTGAAGAACAAAAACATTTATTATCATTAGAGATCAATACAATTGAAGATTCATGGTTTGAAGTATTATCTGATGAATTTTTAAAACCATATTTTCTTTCATTGAAAAAATTCCTAATAACACAGAAAACCGCCAAACATACAATCTTCCCACCTGAAAATGATATTTATTCATGGTCAAGATTGACACCATTAAATAAAGTGAAAGTTATAATATTAGGTCAAGATCCATATCATAATCATAATCAAGCTCATGGATTAGCATTTTCAGTTAAATCACCAACACCTCCTCCACCATCTTTGAAAAACATGTATAAAGCATTGAAAATTGATTATCCAGATTTCCAAATACCCACAGGTACAAGTTCAGGAGATTTAACTAAATGGGCTGATCGTGGGGTATTAATGTTAAATGCTTGTCTTACAGTGAAAGCTCATGAAGCAAATTCACATGCTAAAAAAGGTTGGGAACAATTTACCGAAGTTGTATTGAAAAAAGCCATATCAAATGATAGGAAAATTGTTTTATTATTATGGGGGACACCAGCTCAAAAAAGAATAACAAATATTAAGATCAATAAAGACAAAATCCATGTATTAACTTCTGTACATCCAAGTCCTTTGAGTGCTAGAAGGGGTTATTTCGAAGCTAATCATTATATAAAGGCCAATGAATGGTTGATAGAGCAAGGAGAAGATCCTATTGATTGGTCATTAGTTGATGGGAACAGTATAGAATACCATAAAAAGTAATATAGATGACCAATTATCGGTTCTTTTTCGTAGTTTTTTGGAACTAGCTGTTAAGCAAAGTACTTTGAGTACAAATCTGAAACCATAGCGACTCAAAGTCCAGGTAATAGCTCTTTATTCTCCCAATTTCATTAAATTTTAGCAGCTCATTTGGGTATGTCCTTGGTTTGGCCAGAAATCCTAGATCGCGTATACTTTTTGAAATCATGATGCGTAAAGTTAACGTTTTGAAAAATGTTCGGATTGGTGTATTGTAAACAAACCCAACAACCTTTACTTATTGTAACCAGACTGGTGATTATAGGTGGTGCTTGTATGCTTAGGCTGGTGATTGATCAATTGGAAGGTTTTTTTCTGCTTTTTGGTTTGGGTAATTTTGGTGTCAGGAGCGTGTCATAAGTTTAATGACTAGAAGAAGTAAACAAAAGGATGATAGCTCATCCACGAGCTTAACAAATGATGATACTGCTAGTGATTCATCTTTGTCCACTTTACCTAGCTCTGCTGGTAACGGTACACCAGAAGTTGAAGATATCAGAGGTAGTTGGAAGAATAAAAAAATGACACAACTTGAAAGATTACTGGAAGTTGGTAAATGGTATTCCTCTTTTGATGAACAAGATGATGAACGTGGTATAAGAGTTGGTAGACTTGCAAATGGTAGACGTGGAACAAGACCAAAAAAGGAAGATCCATATATTGTTCAACAGAGAGAAGAAGAAGCTCGTAAAGAGGAAATTAGAGCTAAGAAAAGAGCTGAAAGAGCTGAAGCTGAAAGAATTAGAAAAGAACAAGAAAAGGAACAAGAAAGATTGGAAAAAATTAAAAGACAAGAAGAATTGGCTAAAAAAAGAGAACAAAGAAAAGAAGAAGAAAGAATAAAAGCTGAAAAAAGAAAAGCTTTTGAAGATAAACGTTTAAAAGAATTGACTAAATTGAAAAAACGTAAAGTTACACCATCATCAACTTCAACTCCTGATCCTGATTCAACTTCCTCGATTAAGAAGAAAGAAAAACCAGTATGGATCGATGGTTATAGACCCTTTTTACCAGAAGTACGTAAAAAAGACGTTGAAATCCCAATACGGGATGGTTTCTTCATACAAGATGTTCATGATGATAAAACTAAAGAAACTGAATCATTACCATTTGATCATGCATCTGTTGTTATCCAAGAATATTTGAAGAAATATAAAGAAATTAAAAATGTTAAACCTCAAAATATTAATCTACAATCTGTTGTTTTCCCTAAATTACAAGAAGAATATTTTTTGTTAGAATCTAAGGATTTTGAACTAGATCCATTAGAAGAAATTGGAAGATTAATGGAATTATTTTCAATTACTTATTTCCCAGATGATCATAAATTAAAAATTTATAATCCTGAAAAACCTTATGAATCAATTGTTGGGAAATTATCAAAAGGTATGGAAGAAAGTGATGAGAAAAAGATTTTGGATGCTATAAATGAATATAATGAACTAGTTAATAAAATCCATGAAGAAGATGGATTCAACAAACATTTAAAAGCTAAGAAGACTATTTCAAGGGCATTTTTACATGAATTATTAAATCAAATGTATTCAAGATCTGTTTCACCATCTGTTCAAAAGTTGAAAAAATATGAAGCTTTCTCAAATTATGTTTATGGTGAATTATTACCAAATTTTCTTTCAAAAGTTTTCGATCAAGTTGGATTATCTTCAAAATCTACATTTATTGATCTTGGTTCAGGTGTTGGTAATGTTACTATTCAAGCTGCTTTAGAATATGGTTGTGAAAGTTATGGTTGTGAAATCATGGATAATGCAAGTGAATTAGCTGATTTACAACATGAAGTTTTCAAGAAAAGGTGTAAATTTTTTGGTATTAAGCCTGGTAAGACTGGTTTTTTCAATAAGCAAAGTTTTGTTGCAAATGAAGCAGTTGAAGAAGTCGTTAATAGATGTGATGTTATCTTGGTTAACAATTTCTTATTTTCACCAGATTTAAACAAAGAAGTTATGAAATTATTTAGAAATTTAAAACCTGGTACTAAAATCATTAGTTTGAAAAGTCTTGTTCCAGCAGGTTATGTGATTGATGGTAATGATTTAGAAAACAAGATGAATTATCTGAAAGTTGAATGTTTCCCCTTGGAAAACGGATCTGTTAGTTGGACAGATAGAGGTGGTGTTTATTATGTTTCCGAAGTTCTTGAACTCTTGAATGAAGATTATTACAAGAAGGGAATCCGCAGAAACAGATCTCCTCCATCCAACTTGAGATGAATGATGTGGATTTCAAAGTGAAACTTATTTGTATATTATTTGCACGTTGTATTATTAGAAAAAATAAATTGTCATTGTTTTATGGAATCTTTAAGCGTATACAAAAGTGTCCATAACGGATTTTAAAGCTTCTTTTTTTTTTGGCACATAAAATTTCCTTGTGAAAATTTTCGAAAACGTTGTCAAGGGAAAAATAAAAAATTCCGAAATTCACATAAGAACATTTGAAACTTTTGAATATTTACATATTTTTAGGTTATTATATCAAGTACAATGTCCACTGAAATCGCACAATTAGCTGCTGAATTGAAAACAGCCTTACATCAATACCCAAACTTTCCTAGTGAAGGTATCTTATTTGAAGATTTCTTACCAATCTTTAGATCACCAGATTTATTCAAAAAATTAGTTAAAGCTTTCAGATTACATTTAGAAGCTACTTTCCCAAACACTCAAATTGATTACATTGTCGGTTTAGAATCAAGAGGTTTCTTATTCGGTCCAGCTCTTGCTTTAGAAGTTGGTGCTGGTTTCGTTCCAGTTAGAAAAGCAGGTAAATTACCAGGTAAAGTTATTAAAGCCACATATGTTAAAGAATACGGTGAAGATGTTTTCGAATTACAAGCTGAAGCCATCCCAGAAGGTTCAAACGTTGTCATTGTTGATGATATCATTGCTACTGGTGGTTCAGCCGCTGCTGCCGGTCAACTAGTCCAAGAAGTTGGTGCTAACTTAATAGAATTCAACTTTGTTATGGAATTAGATTTCTTAAAAGGTACTTCTAAATTACAAGCTCCAAGTTTCACTTTATTATCAGGTCAAACTGAAAAATTGAAATAGACATATTCAATTCAAATGTATTATACGTCGTCTTGTTGATCATGTTTAACATTTTGTACATTATTTAGAAATTATAGATCACTATCTAGAATCTGATAGAGAATACAAGAATTTAGAAAAGCAACTTATATTACAATTGTAGTATAATTTATTGAAAAAAACTTCAAATATTTGATAATCATAACACTTGATTTGCTATTTGATCTTTACTATAGAGTGTGACTTGAATAACTAATTATCACCTTGAGACATATTCTTAATCGTGACTAGCATGAGCTTTGTATATATTTTTCATCCACTTCCAAACGTGGGTATTAGGGACTGTGCAGCTATCAGCTAGATCCAATATATAAACTCAACTCTTACTTATATTAATATTGTATCTCGAGTGATCGTAGAGTTTCTACATGTAATACTTACGTATGATACTTTCTGTCTTTGAGTAATTTTCGAAGCACAATGTAATAGTTCCAAAAGTATTCACTGGAATTTCAGCATATTACTCATGCATATACTTCAGTAAAACTTGTATACCTTCGCTCAACCACATACACAATATAATTTATATGGGAAGAAACATTACATGAACATCTAGATTTCAGAAATATCAAGCAGCTGAAGCAATTAGCTGCTTTAACTTAAATTTAAACATGTGTATCTTTAGTTTCATGAGTCATGTTAACCCACATCAACTATGTGCTGATTTCTCAAAGCTAGCTACTCTTAGCTCACAGCTAGTTGGCATGGTAGATTATTTGATATTCTATATATCGGATCTGCCGGGGTTTATAAAATTTAACTAGCTAATCTTAAAAAAAGGCATAAATCCACTAAAAAGTGTCACAATTTTCTCTATTCTGAGTTTTTTATACACTGTAATATATAGAAATTCATGCTAATTAGCTTATACTGATTTAAAATGGAATAACTTTCTGGAATTTTAAAATTAAAGATAAATTATCAACCTCATAAATTTTAAATCTATCTCAAGATTGTGAGTAGCAAAAACTAAATAAATTTTTTTCTTATTTTTGCCATTATATTTTATAATAGTAACAAATAATTAGTCAAACTAAGCTAAAATAGCTAGCAAAATATATAATATTAATCGATATAAACCATAATAATGTGAACTATATTAAATCTGTATTAATAAGTGATTATATAATCAATCGGGAATAATGATTATCTCCGAACATATATAAATGGATTGCATTAGATCATTATTTTTCGTATAAATTCTTAGTAAATTTAGACTGGACCAGAATAGGACTATATATCATTATATTTATGAAGAACTTTACATCTTTTCCAGAAGCATAATTCCAAATTGAGCCATGGTGCTAATTGTTTTGAGAGGCCATGTAAAATCTAGACTTATTTTTTATCATCTCGTCGCGAAATCAGACGACTAAACTTCGCGTCACATAAGAAAATAAATTTGAGCGTGTACATGGTATACTAAAGCCATTGAAGTCGTTGTTTCATTCAAACCGTTAAAAAATGACTACACAGGGCGCTAGGCCACTCTCTTTACTAGCACAGAAACAGGAAGAGCTTCTGCGAACTTTCATCAATGTCAAACAATATGACAAGTTGCTTTTCTTTCTCGAATCAACTTTATTCAACAACGCGCCAACATTGAATTGCCCTTCACCTTTTGTTATCAATTGTCTATTTACATTAGCTACTTTGGGGGAATACAATAACGCTGGGTTAATACGCAAGAATTTTGAAAAACCATTATCACAACAACCAGTCAGTGTAAGAGCTATAAATATATTAAGAAGACTAGTAAACATAGTGAAAGAACTTGATGAGGATGTGAAAGATGAAAAATCAAATTTTGGAGGAGTGAAGTATGATCAAGAAGATATCATTCATACACAAGAGCAGTTGATTGGCTCACTAAAGCTTATTAGGTCAGATAAAGGTAGATTTTTAAGACCAAGATCAATACAGAAGGCATATAAAGAGAAAACTGCAGAAGAATTGGATGAATTTGATAAGAAAGGATCAGATTCTGATAGCATGATGGTGAATTCTACAGATTGGTCACCTCAGAAAAAGTTACTTGAAAGAAATTTTGATAGATTAAAACCATCAGCTGCTGAAGACGAATCAGAATCTGAAAGTGAAGGTGAAGGAAGTCTGGATAGAAAATCATATTACATTTTAAGAAATGAAAGATTTGATATCGCATTACAAGGTGATGGTTTTTGGAACGCAGTTGCATGGGCGTTACAATGTTCATCAACTAAGGATAATTTAAACCTTGAAGCTTGGAACGTTTGGAAACCAATATTAGAATTGATATTTGATATTATTGAAATTGATCTTGATCAATTCATCACTAGAAAGACTAACAATGAAGATGATGAAAATGGAGAACCTGCACTTTTCAAAAACACTTTAATTTATCAATTTCATGTGAGAGCTGGTTATTATCCAATTCATAAAGTTGCTGAACATATTTTCACAAATAGTAAATCTGGTATTAAGCCAATATTTGTTAATGAATTACAAAAAGCTAAATCAGTGTTCTTGGTAAAACCAATTGGTGAATCAGTTCATCAAGAGGGTGAATTCTCATGGGGTAGTATGAAATTTAGAAAAAGATTATATCATTTAACTGCAAAAGCTATTTATCATTCTGATTTAGAACATGCTACAAAACAACATAGATGGTCTTTAAGGGATTTAGCAAGAAATGTAACAGAAAATTTACTCAAATGTTCATACTCTGATTTCAGATTATTTTTCATTCTGGAAAAAGAAGAAATTAAAGAAGATTGGAGATTACAATTATTACTTGATATTATTTTTGATTTTCTTGTTCAAATTAATACTTTTATTTTCAATTTACCAGATCCTACTTGGATTTATGATCAAAACCCTGATATCTTGGAAATGTTTTTAACCAATGTTACCTATGAAAAGAAATATTATGATCAAAACGAAAGTGGTGCTAGAAAGATGGTTGAAGATTATTCTAAATTAAATCTTGCTCTATATTTATTGATTAATTTATATACTGACTGTTCAGGATATATAGGCCATTCAAAAATCAAGAAGAAACTCATAATAGAATGGAGTGAAACTGGAGAAGCTAAAAGAAGAAAAGTTCTAGAAAGTGTTAGAGTCAATGATTTAGATATTGATAATGATTTATTTGGATTGACTAAAACTATAAAGCTACAGTATAATCTTTAATTGGATAACAACATCATATAATGTAATTACTAATGTCTAAATAAATATGCAGCGTAGTTATTGATTATTCTTTCTCAACACAAATATGTAATAAACAACCTAAACTTTTCTCAACAGCGGCTATATGCCATGGAATCCATGATTTTTCAGAACCAACAACACCAAATAATTCACCAATAGTGGCAAGATTTCTATATTGAGTTAATAAATCTTCCATGAATTCAGAAATTGATAAAGTTCCAGGACAACTTAATACATTGACTTCAAAAGATGCAAGTTTATTTTCACTATTTGGTAATGGTTTAATCAAGAATCCAGTCTTGATACTTAATCTTGTTGGTGAGTTTGCTAATGTATTTGGATTGTTCAAAATTAAAGCATGAAATTTATCAGCAATATTAACAACTGTATTTGAATCATCCGGATTAATCCTGAAATCTGATGGAGAATCTTGAGTTGCCGGTCTTGAAGATAAAGTAAATAAGTCTGGACTATTAACAGCTTGTGGAGTGAAAATTGTAGATGGTGTTAATCCAGTTGATGACCCCACGGTATTAGCAGCTTCCAATTTAACAGAACCAGCTTGTGCAAATGATGGTTCTTGACTAAACAATTTATCAAATGGATAAGATGGATCATATAATGATAATAATAATTGTGAATCTTCATTAACAGAAACAACAATCAGTGATAATTCTCTAAAACTTGATGATAATCTTTTCCATTGTAATAATTCATCATCAGGAATCATACCATCAATTCTTGTTAAAACTAAGTATTTTTTCCCAGCCATTTTTCGTGATAACTTAACAGTAATATCCCAAATTTCATTTGTAACTGTTTCCAATGAATTTTTAACTGTACTTGGTGAATGCCATGCTTTAGTTTTCCTTAATCCACCAACTTGATCTGTCCATGCAGCTGCACACCATTCTTTATCAATAGATCTACCATATGCCAAATGTATGAACGTATCTTGACTTAGAATCTTATCAGATACTTGATCTTTTGTAAGTTGGAAACTGATTTTGGATGGTAATTGTTTACTGATTGATGTAAAAGTTTCATTTTGATCACCAACGGAATTATATAATAAAAGACTAAGTTTTGTCAACTTATTAATTGATAATATTGAAAATGCACCACCTTCAGAAATATAATGACTTGGTATGATTTTCAGTATAACATTGATTGGTAATGATCTATTATTTGGTAATGATAACATTTTTTCCTTCATGCTTTGGAATATTTTACATAAATTTATAACTGAATTCAAATCCTGTTTGAAATCAATAAGGAATATAACAACATTTTTATAGTTTGAACCTTTTACCCACTGTTCATTTAATGATTTTGATATACTAATTGCATTTTCTTCAAATTTATCATCATTATAATCAACTGAAACAACACTATTATTAAAAATCCCAAAATTTATTCTTTCAACATGACCCAATTGTGATTTTTCATAAATTTCACCAATGTCATTTATAAATGTTAATGATTCATTCATTATTGTATTGGGTGATAATATTAAAGTTCTAAAATCTTTTTGTATTGATGGAGGTGAAAAACTCATCGAGTTCCATAAAAATAAAGCACTTGAATTGGTTTTGATAATTTGATTTAAACGTTTAACATTTAATTTAGGCTCAGGTATTTGAAAAAATATTTTATCATCAATCAATTTAGTTTCATTATCTTTGGTTAAAGCTGGAGAAGCAGGGAAATCCAATGAATCATTACCAGGTGTTGTTGAACTTAGGACATATTCTGGATTTTTGAAAGAAGATAAAGGTGATTCAGCCTGTAAATTTGATTCATGATGATGGTGATTATAATCCTTCAATTGAGCTTCGTTAATACCAGATAATTCAGCTAAATTTGCCTCATGAATATCAGGGAAAGTTTGTGCTAATGCTCTATGAATACTTTGAGGAAATTCTTCATTATTAGTTTCAATTTTGGGTATAGATTCAATTAAACTATTATTATCCCAAACAATTTGATTTAATAACGTATCAATGAGTTTTGAAATTTCTTCTCTTCGAATCTTTGGTGAATCTGAATAAAATTTTGATGGGATTGAATGTAATGGAATGGCACGAAGCAGGAATGGAATGCAATTCGGTGATCCATTAACACCACCGACACCTGGTGATGGTATTCTATTGTCTTTTGAAGGATCATTATCATCTAGTGATATGACTGGTGTTGATTCTAATTTTAGTTTTTTAAATTCTGGTTCTGCAGAGTTTAATTTCGAATCTTTTATCAATGGGATTCCATCACCTGGTGAAACCATTGAGCTAGTATTGTTTGTACCAGTATCGAGTAGTTGATTACCATCTTCATCAATACTATGCTTTAAGGTTACAGATGAATCATCTTCCATTTTATCATCATCTTCACTTTCTTCATCTTCATCTTCCTCAACATCGTCATCATCTTCGTCTTCGTCATCATCATCATCTTCGTCTTCGTCATCATCATCATCAATTGCATTACTTGGTATTATTGGAGGTGTTCCATCTTCACCTTTTGGGGTTTCAACATTTGATACGAAAAATTTACCACCAGTGGCATATTTATTATCAACACTTGACCTTATTATTGGATTGAAATTTAATGGCGAAAAAATACTTCTTTTTCTTGCAGCCTTTGGAGATTGAACAGGTTCTGGAGCACCAGGATCTGTATACAATGGTGAAGTTGGTAATGTCATTTCTTCAATGGGTATATCAAATTTGTTTTCTAATATTTCTGGATCTTCAGATGTGATGTGTTCATCTTTTTTATCCAATTCACCTTCATCACTATCAATATCTAATCCATTATTTGTTTCTTCCAAGACTTGATCCAATTCTTGTTCCAGTTTATCATCAGCTAATGGATCTTCTTCACCGTCATTATCAAAGAAATTGAAATCTGCATCTGTAACACCATCACCGTCACCATCACCAAAAAGATCATCATCTAAATCACTCCAGTTATCTTGTTGACCTTCATTAGTTGAATCATTTATATCTGCTGATTGTGATTGTTGTTGTTGTTGTTGATGTGCTTGTGGAGGCGATGTACTTTTTTGGAGTTTCAATTCATCTGATTGTGCCCTTTGTAGGTTAAATGCATCTGAAGTTGTTGCTGGACTTTCAGTATGATTTACTGGTGTATTATTTGCAGTTGGGATATTTGAAGGTGTTTTAACATTTGAAGTTGCTCGAAGGTTTGCAAAATCATCAATTAATGAAAATGGATCTTGATTTAATTGTGATAATCTATCTTTTGTATGATTTGAAAGTTGATTTGATTTTTGTGAAAAACATAATTCTAAAGGCCATACCAAATATTTACTATTTGCAACTGGTTTCAAATAATCTGAAATTTGTGAAGTGATTGCATTTAAATGTCCTAAATTAGGAATCATTTTTATCCATGTTATAGAACCAGGATCCAATTTGATACTATGAAGTGCAAATAGTGTATCAAGTATACTATCCTGATTACTTGGGTTGGTAGTTATTGAATCTTTGATGTTTCCATTAGCCAAATAAGCTCGTATACCAGATGGAGCTAGATAAGTTGCATATTCTTCATCAATTTTTTTAGTAGTACTGTTGATATCTGAAATTTCACTCAACCTTATGAAATTATGATTTCTTGAAGTTATTGATAGTAACAAATCACCACAATCTGCTAATTTTGGTTCCAATTGAAGTAGTTTATAATCTGGTAAAATACCTGCATTACCAAAGGGTATTATTTCACCTCTATATGAAAGATTAACAATTAGCAATTTTCTCAATGCTTTCAAAAAAGTCACATATGTCAATGGTAATAATGATGATGGATTCTTTTCAGATGATCCATAGATACTTGATGAAAGGAAAGTTTTAGTTTGTGAAGAATTGAGCCCAAATTTCTCATCTGGAGATGGTGGATCTTGGGTGGTTATACTAAAAGTCCAAAGTTCTTTTGAAAACAACACTGCTAAAATCTTTGGATTGTTCTTCCGTAGTGCAATCTCAGCATTCAATATGGATTGGTCCTGTCCACTTTGTGGTGTGAAAACGGTGTATTTAATTTCTGGCGTATTTGCCTAATATTCAATTTTGTTAGTACTGAGAAGCATAGTAATCTGGTTAAAACCTCTAGAAACTCACCAATTTGACAAAATTTGTCAGTATCTTCGACGCTTCAATCTCACTGCCCATAGTCTCTCTATATGAACACACACAGCAGTGCACTTCCTCGTTGAAACCGTATAATCTGAAGTGAAATCGTGAACCTTCTCTTTGATTTTATTAACCGCTGTGAAGTTGATTTTCTAAAGCCCATATCAAAAACCAAACAGAACGAAAAAGCGCGAACCTTTTGAGAGGAAAATACGGTGCGCGAACCGAAATTAGTGTTATCAGAATAGGCTAGAATAAGGCCATTGAAAGGTGGATTTAGTGGTTATAGTATAGTGACTAGAGGGAATGAGGAATATGATGATTTTATGACAGTATTACAAGCTCTTATATAGTGCCATTGGAGTTGTTGGGACTCAGGACCCCTCGCATGCTCGCAGCCATTTGCAGTATTATGCGGTACAGGTCGCGACGATCCTATAAAGAAAGTATGGTAATTGGCATCGGAAATCGGAAATCTGGTATATTGTTTTGGAATGTTTTATACTCATCAACCGAGCATTCTACTGCAACAACCATAAAGAGGTCTGTGCTAATAAATATCCAAGGGAGAACGTCATTTTGAAAGATACACAAGCTCATTTATTAAAATTTCACCGTTTATTAAGAACCTATAATCCACAGCAACTATACCACTATACCATTACAATCACAAGACATCCCGGTCATCAATAGTTAATACCTGAAAACTTTATCAAAGGGTCAAATCAAATGAAATTACTATTCCTCAAATAATGGAACCAAGTAAATGGAGACTTGGAACAACTTTTTCAAGTTTTAGCTCTTCAAGTGAGCCAACAAGCCCAACATCATCATCCGGTGACAAGTCAAGTAATCTATTAAATGGTCGTCTTGTGGAAGGAAATTTGCTATATAGACATCAAGGTCAATTATCAATTGGACAAATAAATAGATTCATAGTACAATATGATACCAAGACTGTTCATTCCATGATAGAGGAAGATGAAGGTGGAAAATATTTATGGATAAGAGTACGAAATGTTGAATTTCAATTTTTTAGACCAATTTATTTCACTGGTCCCTTTTCATTTTATATTGATGTTACACCATATAATTTTGATCATAAGCAAAACTTTGATGAACCTATAGAATTCAATAATGATATTAAACCAGGACAATCATTTAAAGCTAAACTAAGGATAAATGACAATAGTTTTGTTGAAAATGGGGTTTATCAATGGACAATTGATGTTGTTTCACAATTAGCAATGACTACAAAGTTTATACTTCATTATGATTTTATGATTGGTTATGATTATAAATTATTGAGGAAAGTTGGACAAGATACTAAACCCCCGGAGGATTATGACTCTGTGATTTCTGTACAAGTACAAGATACTAAAGAATTATGGACTAAACCACCAAGATTACCAGATGCTCCAGTACATCTCGTGGTAATAACGCATGGTATTTTTTCAAATGTTGGTGCTGATATGTTATACATTAAGGAAAAAATCGAAAAAGTCACTAAAGCTGCAGATAAGTCAAACGTTATAGTTAGAGGGTACGATGGTAATGTTGGTAAATCTGAGAAAGGTATAAGGTTCTTAGGTAAAAGAGTTGCAAAATTTGTTTTAGATCTTTGTGATAATTCAAAATATAGAATTGATAGAATATCATTCGTGGGTCATTCACTTGGTGGTCCTGTTCAAGCTTATGCTATTGCATATATTGTAATATCAAGACCGGATTTTTTCAAAAATATTCAACCAATAAATTTTGTCAATCTTGCAGGTCCATTTCTGGGTATATTATCTGAGTTTCCGATTGCAATTTCATTAGCTTTAGATATTGGTGCCTTAGGTAGAACAGGTCGTGATTTGACATTAAGCCATAGATTCCCATCATTGATAAAAAAACGTAATAATAAAGAAACAGATAAAGAAGATATTGAAATTAATAGGAAATTAACCTCAAAACCAATCTTAGAAGTGATTTTAGATATGGCACATGAAACTTTTGAATCTTTCCAAAATAGAACTGTTTATGCAAATGCAATCAATGATGGTATTGTACCTTTAAGAACTTCTGCATTGTTATATCTTGATTGGAAAGGTTTAGGTGATATTAATAAATTAAAGAAGAAATTTGAAGAAGAAACTATTGGACAAATGGAAGAACAAAGAGGACAACATGTTAAAAAAGGTTCAGTGGGTGAAATTCCAGAATATGCCAATGATGATATGGAACTACAAAAATCTAAACCCAAATTAGAAAAAACAGATACAGATTTATCTTATGTTACAGCTAGTAATATTGATCCAAATGAAGAACATGTTAATGTTAGTGATACAAATCTAAGGAAACCCAAATTCATTGAGCCTGAAAAGACAACCAAAACGAGTTCATCTTTGAAAAACCAGGTGGGTAAAACAAATAATCCTGAGCCAAGTAGACCAAGTACTAGCTCATTAATCAAAAGATCTACCGTTTTATTCACAAATTCCCCAAAGAAACTTTCAAAGAGAAAGAAAATAAAGAAATATGTTCGTATTCAAACAAGATCAAAGGATAAACCAACTGGACAAAAATCACCAAATGAAACAAAGAAGAAAAAAATAAACAATGTTGCTAATGATAATCCAAAAGAAGACGATGAAGAAGCAGAAGAAGAATGGATTGATGTTCAGAAAGGTGATGATGAAATGGATGATTATAATATCCCACCTGCTGCTTCAACCTTTTTATCAGCTGCTAATGTAATGTTATCACCTCCACCAAACCAAGATTATTTGATGAATCCAGACAAGAGAGCTCCGTCCATTTTTCATGACAAAAGGTACAATTTTGATGATCTCCCACCACCACATTATACCAGTAAAATAAATCTATTGAAAAATCATCGTACATTCAAGAATTTCATAAAGAGAGATAAGAATGCAATTGAGGAAAAAATTGCAAGAAGCTGGCATAAAGATATGGAATGGAGGAAAATATTAGTTACTTTAAAACCAGATGCTCATAATAATATTGCAGTCAGAAGAAAATATAGTAATGCATTTGGATGGGAGGTAATAGATCATTTGGTTGAAAATCATTTTGGTGATGAAGCTGCTGAAAAAGAAAAAATCTTTATGAGAAAGATCTTAGAAGCTAAAACTGACAGTTTTAATACAAAATTAAGTAATGGACTACAATGAAAAATACTATAAGTGCAAATGAGTTTGAATTTTAGAGATAATTACAGCTAGCTGTGATCATATTTATATAAGCTAGAGCACATGAACGCTAGACAATATTATACGTTCAACCTAAAATATAATCATACGGGTTTTCAAATGTGAAGCTATAATGGGAAATTAAATAATAGTCTGAACCATGTAACCAAACCTTGATATATGATGACAAGAATAGGGGTGCTAGTTCTTGCAATACTTAAAAGAACAAGATGTGAATTTCTGAATCTGGGGTTGGGGTTATTAATAACATACAACTTAAATGTTGCAGTAATTAAACAGAAATATGAAAAATAATACCCCATAAATCTCTTATAATCCCCTGGGTAAAAAACAGATAAAAGAAAAATGAAAAGCAATTCATAAAATAAGGGCTTAAAATGGCCTCTTTCAAAGCTGTTGTCATCAAAAAATTCAATAATGGTATCCTTCACGGATTTTAATTTTCCTATAATGTTTGTGGAAACCAAAATTCCTAAATTTTCTAGATTGATAGAATTAAAAGAGGACAATAGATTGGTGAAATTTGCTGTACCGCTGTACCAGGATCCACCCCTGTTTGGTTCATAGGCGAAAGCTGGTCTTTGTTGTGGAAATGGTGGTATATTTGAATTTCCATCTTCAAGATTTCTTAGGATAGCGGCTTCCTTCGCAGCGCTTCCAAAGATAGATCCACATTTGTTCTGAATATATTCAAACTGATAGATGCTGTTAGAGATTTAATTCAATGTTCAAATATAAGTTTATATAATAGCATTTCAAACACGAAACACTAGACTGTTTGATATAAATATTGGTATCTAGTCTTACAAAACCAGTGCACATGTTTGTTATTGATTAAATGTAGATGCTCAATGATCCGGTTAATGTAGAATTAATTGTCTCAAACTGATCGAGATTTTCCTTTGTCGAAATGTTTGAAGTATATTATGTTGGTATATATTATTGTACAATTATATATAATAGTATATTATATATATAAGATGTCGTGAATTAGGTAAGCTGTAATCCATTGATTATGTAATACAACTGATCAGCCGTAGCTGATTTTAAGTGAAAAAGATAACTAGATGATCAAACTTATAAACAAATATTGTTAATTAGTCTCACTAGATATATACTAGTACTCAAAAGTATATTCATTAATTGCCAGATTCCTCCAATTGAGAATAATTTTGTCATTACGTATGTATTTCATCGTTCGGTGAATATTTATATTAGAGGGATTTAGCTGAGAAGTTTTAAAATAATGGATTTTAGTTGAGAAGCTTTAGAGTAAAGTTCCTTGATTGAGCAATTAAAATATAAAGTATAAATAGTCAAGGGTTCCCTCATCCATAGTGACTACGAAAATGGTGCATGCCGCTGTTTAAATCAGGATTCAAGTCATATTTATAATAATCAGGTTATACATTTACAGCTACCAGTTGATAAAACTAGAAAGTTAAACTATAAACATACAATCATGCCTAGAACTATAAGGGAGAGGTATTCGGCACCAGCACCATCTACTAAAGAGATATCACACTATGAAATAGCTCCAATGATTTATCATTTAAGATCATGGTGTTCATCTAAAATGGCAAGAACTGGATACAAACTTATGGTACATCCATCATGGCTAAAGCAATTCAAAAGTTCTATTTACTTCGTGGATAGTCCATCACCTTTATCAGACACGAGTGGCAATAAGAAATTAGGTACAGGGGAAGATCCATTGTTATTTAAAAGGTACTCACGAAAACGAGCCAAGCTCAACCTTTTTTCAATCACAACACCTACCAATGATCAAATTGCGAGAGGTGAGGAAGTCTTCCCTAGTTCTGATGCTTACTATTTCAGAGTGGATAATGATCAGGTGAATTTAGAAACCTCTATAATGAAACTTTTAGAGGACATTTCCAAGAGTGAAAAATCCAACAATGTCAAATCTCTTGGTGATTACAATTTTGTTTCTGACCGTTCTCAACCATATTTCCCAGACGGATACGATAGCTTTATAAAGACTCAAGTTTGCTTTTTGATGCATGCTAGTAAATGTTGTCCCAAAAGAATCTTAGAAATCATGTTGAACATCATAAGGTTTGGTGGTACATTGGATGAGCTTGATGTAAGATTTGTGGAGTTTAGAAATCAAACACACTCAGTTTCTGTTCTTTGTGGTACAGAATGTGATGATGATCGTGCTAGTCTGGTTCTGGGTGAGTATTTCAAATCATGGAGGCAGGATGTTTCCATTAATGTTACAAGACACGAACCAGAAGATGTATTCTTTATCCCAGGTAAAACAACTTATCATTTGGAAGAGAAAGAGGTGCACCCACCACCACCTGCGTATGATTGAAGGGCATAATGTGCTCATAAAAACATGTCTAAATATAAACTTTCAATTTCTACGCTAAGTTATTATGAACAGATTAATGTAGTAAATAACGACTATTACCAGTAGTATATGATGTAGCTTAAGGTATAGAATTATATAGTCGCATATTATAACTTGACTAAAAAGCTCTCATATATTGAGCCTTGACTCTTGAGTCCTGATTCGGAAATAATCGGAGAGGTTAGTTGAACCATGAGAATTATATAATAGTTCTCACTTATATATAATCAAAAAGACTAGAATTTGGGAAAAAACCTTATATATTTATATTGTTCACATACTGCTATTGTGATTTACACTTCTTTAGCTCAGTTTTCATCACAAAGTTTAGAATAATTCAAGATGACCATCCCCCACCCAGATGAAGAAATTTCATATCATGAATTGGCACCAATGACTTTCGATGACAATATCAGACCATCAAGCGATTTGCCTTTTCCAGCTACTGATATTGGAGAAGATAGGGAAAATATCAATATCGATTCAGAATATCTCAGACGTCTAAATAAACGTGTGTTCTTTGTGGATCATCCTCTACCATTAATGAATGCACATGATAAAGAAGATAATTTGAGAGATTTCACTAGATCTTCACCAATAATGACAGCAAAGTATAGTATGTTTGGTATTAAAGCTCCTACACATGATCAAGTTTTAAATTTCAGAGGAAAAATTTCACAGAGTTCTTATGGGTTTTATTTTAGAGCTGATGACGATAATGATAAACTAAAACAGGCTATTATAAGGATTTTAAAAGAGATCACAGTGAGTGAAGATTGTGCAGAAGGAAATAGATCTGATGGTTATAATTATTCCGCTGAGAATATAAAACCATTCTTTCCAAGCGAATACAACAGTTTTGTTGATAGTCATGTTTGTTTTAAATTGAGCCCCAGCAAATGTTCTCCCACAAAAGTCTTTGAAGTCATGTTGAATATCATTAAATTTGGTGGTATATTGAATGAAATTGATGTGAATTTCGCTGTGTTTAGTAACAATACTCACTCAGTAACAGTTGTGTATGGTAAGAATTTCAAGGAGGAATGGGTTAGTAATTATTTGAAAGCATATATAGAAAAGAGACAACAAATGGAAACACCCAGAAATTCGATACACGATCACAATGACATCTATTTCGTTCCTGGAAGAATAACATATCACTTAAAAAGTCGAGATGCTCCACCACCATATGAAGAATCAGCAAAGCAGTTGAATAATAAAGACAATAGAAATGAAGAATAGAAGTAAATTAAATTAGAATACTTTTGTACTTCATCTTCATCTAAAGCGCGAAAACTATAAACCCGAACACCACTTCAATATAATATTTTTCAAAAATTGACATAGAGATTTAGTGCGAAGAAACGTCGAAAGGTATAATTCATCAAGAATATTTGAGCTTAAGGAACTGTGATTTCGTTATAAAAGATGGCTAGTATGTTGTTATATTGTTTAAGAGGAAACATGATATTGTTTTGATTTTTTCAAATGATCCAATACTAACTTTTCTAAACAGAAGCTAAAACCAAACAAACAGTAGTCAAGTTGATCTCAACTGCTTTAACAGGTTACGCCAGACATATCAGCATTGCTCGTGGTGCTCCATTAGTTACACAATTCCGTTATGATCCAATAGGTAAGTACATCATATTTTTTTTAAGATGGGTCCAAGAGCTAAAGGTACTAACAAATCAATCATTAAGCGAAAAGACATGTTATATTTGAAGAAGCTAAAAAGAGAAAAGTTGCAGATAGAAAACCTTTAGATTGGTCCAAAAGAGCATGAGTTAGAGTAAATCAACGTTAATTATGGTTAATTACAAGCTTGTATATATATTGAAGAAAATTGTTAGGAAACATAAAATGTACATTATTTAATATGGGAGATAATAAAATACAAGTAGGATACCACTCAATACTATTTCATCTATTTGGCTAATGGGTTTGCATGAATCGTCACACTTTTGATAAATATTGGTGCTTTGGGTCTTTTCTTTTTATCAACTTCCACATTTTCTAGTTTTGAAAGTGTTGATTCTTGATCTGATTCTGAACCTTTCAATGTTTTACCAAATACAGTATACTTCCCATCTAATGTTGGATGTTTGCCACACGTCTATTGACATTAGTTAGAATTAAAGTTGCCTGAAATGTAATCCTGAGTTGTTAACTTACTATAAAGAATTGTGATCCGTTTGAATTTGGTCCTGTATTAGCCATTGATAAAATCCCCTGTGTTAAATTGTTAGTAAGACTATCAATTCCCTGTAAAATGTTATTAACTTACTCTTTTTGAATGCCTTAAGTCTTCTTTGAATTCATCTTCAAAGTGGCCACCCCATATGGATTCACCACCTTTACCTGTATTTGTTGGATCACCAAATTGTACCATGAATCCTTTAATACTTCGTACCACTTTTGTTCCATTATATGTTCCTTGTGCACAATGAGCCAAAAAATTCTATTGCAAACAATTGTTAGATTATTTCCTGGATCAGCAGCTTAAACAGAACTTACTTCAGCAGCTTTTGGACATTCTTCACATTCAATTTCTAGCTTAATGTCACCGAGATCTGTATGAAGCTGAACATTTTGTTAGTATTGTCTTTTGAAATCAAATTGAACTATTCAACTCATCAAGATCTTCAAACATACAGTGACAGACATTATATCAGTCTTAAGTAAGATAAACTGGATCAAAATTTATCAATAAGGTAGACACAATTGATGTTAGTGATGATTGATGGGATACATTTTATAAGTATTTTTATGTACGTACATCCAACTCTCCAATTACAAAAAATTCGCGATAACATAACATTAGCTTGAACTTTCGATATTATAATCAATTACTACAAGGCTTTTTATTTATAATTAAAAATGACTTTAGCATTTTTTCAAATTTTTTATACAAAGTTCCTCATTTGTACAATTATAATATACAAGTTTAAAATCATTAACGGCAATTTGAATTCAAAAAAAGTTTCCAATAAATTTTTTTTAACATTCATTCTATTCATTATCTGAGTGATATCCACCAGGTGTAGCAGCACTTCCACCATATCCTGGAGTTGGAGCAGCTTCATATGGAGTTTCAGCATCATGATAAGCACCTGGAGTTTCAGCAGAATAAGCACCAGGGGTCTCAGCTTGTCCTGGAGTAGCAGCACTCCAACCTTGTTGTCTATTATTACCCCAAGCACTACCACCACCATAAGCACTAGCACCACCATTGTTATGTTGTGCTCTTTTATTCCAAGCACTACCACCACCACCATATACACTTGAATTACCATGAGTAGATTCTGCACCACCTTGACCCCATGCACTTTGAGCACCACCACCCCAAGCACTTGCATTACCAGCAGCAGGTCTATGACTACTTTGAGCACCACCACCCCAAGCACTGGCACCTCCAGCAGTATTACCACCCCATGCACTTTGAGCACCACCACCCCAAGCACTAGCACCTCCAGCAGCAGCACCACCACCCCAAGCGGAAGCAGCACCACCACCCCAGGCTGAAGCACCACCGGCACCACCACCCCAAGCAGAGGCAGCACCTCCATGTGCACCAACAGCTGTTCTACCACCTGCTATTGGAGTCTTACCACCAGATGCAAAACTTGACCAGGCTGGGGTTTTACCACCATTATTAGATCCAGTAGAACTCCAACTTGATGAGCCACCACTTGTATAAGATGGTGCTTTGTGACTTGGTGTTGAGAATCCAGATGATGGTTGTGAGAAATCTCTGTATTTTGGATTAATGAATTCTTCATAGGGTATTAGTCTACCTGAACCATCAACAAATGCTAATTTATGTTTAGAAATAGATAAGATTTTGTTCTTTGTATGGAATTCAACTCTTGCGATATCACCATTTGTATCTTTAACAATACCACGATAACCTTTATATTCACCTAATCTAATACTGACATTTTGATTCAGAGTCTTATCTCTACCTGTTTGTACTTTGATTGGTAATGGAGGTGGAGCCATTGAACCACCAGCTTTAAATTTAGGATTCATTTTAGTTAAATCAATTTTATCTTCCTTTTCTGTAAAATTGTTTTTAGATGCAACACCTGAAACACTTGAGATATCACTAACGTAAACACCTGAATTTTCAGTAGTTTCTTTTGAATAGATAAATAAAACAGATCTATAAATATGTAAAATCACACCTTGTCTTTTGAAACCATGATTTTCTTTAACAGTATCACCTTTTTTAATTGATTCACCAGTAGAATCAGTTGCAAAGGATTGATCTCTACCAATATCAACTTTTGAAATAATTGCTGATGGTGAAACAGCTGAAACTTTACCATCTTGTGTTAAAATTGTAAACATATCTTTATCAGCTCTTATCACAACACCAACTGTAGTTGTATTTATTCTAACAAGATCATGTAAACCATATTTACCATCGATTAAAGTTGAAGTATCTGTTGATTTTGTTAAATGATTAGCGAAAACTGTAACATCTTTATGTGATTGATCTGAAATGAAAGTAACGTGATCTTCTTGAACAGAAACGACAATACCAGTATGGCCGTTATGTTTACCTCTTAAAACACTAATATGATCACCTGTAGAGAAAATTTTTCTTAAATTATTTGTTGGGAATTCTAAATTACCACCACTAAAACTTATTGGTTTAATCAAAACAACATCGTTAGAAGTTGAAATAACATCACCTTTCAAACCTTTTTGTTCACCTTGTAAAACTTGAACTCTATCACCAGTTCTGAAAACAACAGTTGATGAATTTTTAACAGATTGTGCGATTGATGATAAATCTAATTCTTCAGTATCACCAGTATTGAATTTTGAAACTTCTTCAAGACTTGGTTGAACATCTTGAGTTTCTAAAAATTGAACTTTAAATAATTTAAATAAAAACCCATCGATATATTCTTCACCTTTATAAGAAAAAGTATTACTTGATCTTTGTGTTAAATTTGTTGGATCATTTTCAACAGCTTCTTTTCTACTGAATAATCTTTGTGGTGGTCTAAATTTACTTGTAACTCTTTTACGTTTACCAGTTTCTTCATCAAGTTCCATACCTTTATAATCCAATCTTGGAACAACTTGTAATGTAACTTCTAACCCATTTTCTTCAATAGAATCAATAATAGCTAAATCACCTTTATATTTACCTCTTTTAATTCTAACATACCCACCTGGAGTTAACTTAACTTCAGTGGATTTATTTGCTCTTAATAAATCTGGGAATTCTTCAACCGGAACTTTAACTTTATTATTACCATAAATATCACTTATACCTTTAATAGCATGATCAACAGCAGTTAATTTAGCAGCTTCAACATAAACATAACCAGTGAAATTATCTCTTTGGAAAACAGATAAAATTTGCAAAGCATTTGGTTTACCTTCTAATGTCAATTTTTTCTTTAATAATTTTTTAACAAGTTCTTTTTCTTTACCTGGTCTACATCTAAGAGCCCAAATACTTGGATCATGAATAGATGGTAATAAAAATCTTTGAGAAACAGCACCTGAATCATCAGTACGATATTTATTGGCTCTACCATATCTTTCTTTGAATTGAGCAGCTAATTTCTGAGCATCTTCTTCTGTACTCTTCTCATGAGAACGATCAACTTGTCTATGTAATCTATCATCTCTTGATTGAGGCTCTTCATCTTCTTGACCATGTTCTGGAGCAATGAAACCTTCTTTAGCTAATTCATCATCATCTTCCTCTTCATCTTCTTCATCATCACTGACTTCAGCTTCAACATCAAGGAACCTATTACGTTGCACACGTCTTTTTTTAGATCCTCTCACTCTATCTTCTTCTTCATCTTCTTCATCGTCATCGTCTTCATCTTCATCATCTTCATCCAAAACACCTTGGTCATCATTATCTTGATCATTACCTTGATCTTCTAGACCAATTGGTTTGGTTTCGTTATATGTAGATTCAACGCCATCATCTGGATGTAATTCTGCTTCCTCTCTTGCATCTTCATCTTCTTCTCTCTTAACATCTTCTAATTCACGTAACTCTTCATTAGCTTCATCGCGTTCAAACTCTCTAGAATCATCACTCATCTTTGCAGTATCTGTTTACCAACAACCAACTCTATGATGAGATGACTTTCAATTTGATGTTTTTGATAAATAGAAACTTGTCAAAATCTGATCACTGTTTTCTTATTATTGATATTATTCAATTCAAAATAATCGTGGAAATCAAACTACTCCGATTCCCGAGGGCAGTTACCCGTGATCTTTGCCCATAGTTAAGCGGGAACTAGTCACGTGCAGCATAGTCGGAATTCAAACATCATAGATATAAAGTATTAATTACATTCAAACAGATAAATTTGAACAATTATTGGACAATTTGTTTCAAAGTTTTGTAAAGGTTTACTGGTGATTTGATTGAGGAAATGGTGAGTAAATTGCCTTGTGATTTGGTATCTAGTATAGTACTAACACTTAAAAGGCCAAAAAGAAGAGCTATGTGAACAAAAATACATTGGAACAATTCACACAAGCTAAATCTATACCTCCAGAAATTGAAGATGAAATCTTAGAAGCATTCACTACATACTCTTTAGAAGATGATATGAAAGTTAAAGATCTACCATCTTTTTACAGAGACTTGAAAATACCCAAGAAGTTCATCATTGGCAACAAAAGAATCGAACCAAATCAATTATCTATTGAAGGTACAGATATTATTGATTTTGATAAATTATTACACAGATCATATCAATTAATCTTATTTAGAGATCATAAAGATATAATTTTGGAAAATTGGAATCTTTTACAAAAAAATTCAGATATGAAAACAAGTTTGGATTTCAAAGACATTAAAGAACTTAGTGATGATGTGAAGACTGGTATAAATGATTCTTTATTATTAGATATGGTTGCAATAGCAACTGAAGGACAAAGTGTTCATGTTAATTTTATTGATTTTTGTTATACTATAGGTAAGTTAGGAGAATTGAACTATTAGTCTTCTGGTGAAACGAATACATGGTTTTCTTTAATAATTTAAAATGATGTATATTATACAGTTGAGTTGTGTTTTTTGTTTTAAAACATTTGTTGCCTTAAATAATGTGTTTTGATCTGAAGTAGTTACGCAAATAATTGATTTGCCATGCACCTAAAGCAATCAATGAAATAATGATAACAAATGAAAAGTTTCTAACTCTTCTATTTGTAGATTCATTTGTGTCTCTTAATCTTTCTTCTCTTGCTTTTAAATATTCTAGTTCACCAACAATTTCATTAGTTAATTCTTCAACTTTTCTTAATTCAACTTCAACAGGTTTTAATTTTTCAGCAGCTTGAATTGCATTCCAATCTCTAGCAGCTGAACCAGCTTCTATATCAACTTCAATTTCTCTTGATAATCTTCTACCTTGATGTTGTAAAACATTATGGAAACAAACATCAAAAGCAGCTGAAGCATGAGCAGTAAATGCTACTCTAACATTACCAGCAAAATCCTTTTTCTTACGATATTCATTACCAACACTATCATGTATGTTGAAACTCAATTGTTGACCATCACCAATTGAACCTGATGAATGGATATTTACAACCACTAGTTGACCTTCACTGACGAAATCACGTATACAATATGGTGTTTTGGTAGATTCAGCAGCATCCAAATCAAAGTGCAAGGACACAACGCTGGTGATTAAACTGAGCACAAATAACAAGAATGATTGAGTTTTCATCTTTGGGATATAAACAGCAAAGTTTGTTGGATCAATTCAACTCCAATTGTTCAACTTTGACGCTTTGATCTTGTTGTTCTTTTCTTTGAAAAAGCGCCAAAAAGTTTGCTACGAACACGAAAAAAATCGACAAAAAAACGCGACAAAAAACAGTTGTAAAAATACCAAATTAGGAAAGTTACTTAATTTGGGACTACACATATAAGCTGAAAATTAGTTCACATTTTCTTATTTATTATGAATTTTACTATTTACAAGTTTGAAGAAATGCCATTAGATTAGACTCCAAGATCAACTGTATTCCAGTCTTTTTGTTCACCTGGATCGTTACCAACAACGGCAACACTTGGTTTACCATTGACTAAATATTTTTCAGCAACTTCTTGTAAATCTTCAATATCAACATCTAAAATTTGTTCTCTTCTTGTTTGTCTCATTTCATCAGTAACTCCTTCTTTAAATAATGCTTGACCTTCAGCTTTGATACTAACTGGGGCATCAATACTTTGGAAAATAGTTAATTTGGCTTCTTCTAAATCACGATCAGTCCATTTATTATCCAAGGCAAATTGACCAGCTTTAGTAAAAGTATCAAGACTTTGTAATGCTTTTGGATCTCTATATGAATAATAACTGAAAATACCATCTAATCCACTATAAGCAGCACCACCACCATAAGCACCACCTTTTTCACGAATTTCACGATGTAAATACTTGAAAGTTAATAAATTGGCTAAAACTTGTAATTTGGCACCATCTTCATGAACATATGGAACACCATTGACAACAGATGAAGCATAACCAACTTGGAATGGTAATTTGATGAATGATTTAGATGATGCGTTTAATGGGTATTCATTAGTTGATGAAGCGGTTAAACCTTGATTATTAGTTGCTGATGGTAATTTTGAAACGAATGATGAGATTAATTTTTCATTTTCTAAAATTGAATCTTTATCAGAGATTAAGGAAAATCTTAATCCATCAGAGTTGACTAAGTAAGATTTTAATTCATTCAATTTATCAATAATATTAGTTTGGAATAAAGTATCATCTTGAATCCATGTGTTCAATTTATTCAAAAATTGTAATTGATCAATACCACTCAATGATTCACTTATAGCTTTTGATCTTGATACAGAAGCACCGGCATAGTTTCTAGCATATGAGTGACCACCTTCAGCAACACCACTAATATTATTTGATGATAATAATCTAATTAAAGTGGCTAATTTTTCTTTATTGTTGAAATTTGTATTCAATAATAAGTTTTCCCAAATTTCATAAATATGTGAAGAGTTTTGATTTAATGCAACACCATTGAAATTGAAGCTTATTCTTGCAGATTGATCGATTGGTGATGAATGAACACTGACTGATGAACTTAAACCACCTGTATATAATTTGATTTGATCTTCAATATCTGCCATACTTTGAGTTTCTGTACCTAAATTAGTTAAAGCATCTGAAAATAATGATAAATATGGATATAATTCATAAGGAATATTAACATCACGAGCACCTCTGAAATAAGTTAATCCATTAGTATCTGTGATTCTTTTTTGAACTTCACTACCTGAAACATCTGAAAATTGAACAGGTTTAACAGCTGTAGCTCTTGGAATATCTCTGACTCTCAATGTTGGTAATGAGCTTAAATCTTCTTCTGCACCTTGTAGTTTAGCTAAATGTTGACCACGTTCAAAGATAATATCACGGTCTTCTTCATCTAATTCTTCAACTAAGTTTTTCAATCTTTGTGCTTCTTCAGATTTAACTAATTCATCATATTTTTCATTTGGTTTCATTTCAAATCTGAAAACAGGTTTATCAATGAAATATTTCTTAATAAGGTTTTCAAATAATCCACCTTTAGCATAATCTTGTTTGAATTGTACGATCATATCTTCCCAAGCTAAAACATCAAATGGATCAACTTTATTAACCCAACCTGGTAAAATTGAATATAATAAACTCATACCAAATTCTGCCTTTTGATCTTTTTTACTCAATTCTAATTGTTGGATAATAGCTTCAATTTTCTTATCTTCAAAACCTTCCTCGCTATGTTTAATCAAGACTTCATTAACGGCTTTTTCTAATTCTTCAGTAGATTTTAAGCCTTGTAACCCAATTGTGAAAAAATTAGCCGCAGTTGTAGAGTCCATACCTGAATTAACAGAGAAATCATCACCAAGACCTGATTCGATTAATGATTTATATAAAGGTGATGAATGACCATCAGTTAACAAGTTTGATAAAATTTTTAAACAGAATGATTCATAAACATCTTCAGGATTACCACAAGGCCATGTTATAGATGCTTTCAATTGTTTTTCAGGTGGAGCCATTGGATCAACTGGACCTTCAACACTGATATTTTTGTTTTCATTCAAAGTGATTGGTTGTTTAACAATATTTTTAACATTTCTTTTACCAAATACTAAGTATTCTTTATTTAATTCTTCTAAAGTTTCAGTAACTGGTAATGAACCATAAGTGAAAGTTTTGGCATTTGAAGGATGATAATTTGTTTGATGGAAGTCTAATAAATCTTCATAAGTTAAATCTGTGATTTTAGTTGGATCACCACCAGAATTATTTAAACTTGGGTATAAAGCTTCTTGAAATTTGATATAGAACAAATATGAAGCATTAGAAACTTGACCTTTCATTTCATTATAAACAACACCTTTGAAAGTCAATGGAGAAGTCTTATCATCAACAACTTCATTTTCTAATCTCCAACCTTCTTGGAAAAAATCTTCCTTTTTTAATAATGGATTGAATGTGGAGTCCAAGTAAACTTTTCTTAAATTTTCAAAATCTTTATCATTTGTTGTAGAGAATGGGAAGAAAGTATAATCATGACCAGTCATTGCATTCATAAAATTAGCTAATGATCTATTCAACATTTTGAAGAAAGGATCTCTAACTGGGTATTTGTAAGATCCACAAAGTGTAGTATGTTCCAAGATATGTGGGACACCAGTCTTATCTGGAGGATTTGTTTTGAACCCAATAGAGAAAACACTATTTGGATCATCTCTATCAATATGTAAATGATTTGAGCCAGTTTTATTATGTACAAAATCAACAGCAGTTAATGATAATTCAGGAACTGGTAATACTCTTTTAATTTCAAACCCATGAACAGTCTGACCTATTGGATAACGACGTAATGCTTTGGTTTGATTGTAAGTGGATGCTCTGCGGACCCCTTGAAGAGAGATCTTCTGGTTCAAAGCTCTCAACATTTTTTAGTCTGCTAAACCACTTGAGAATATGTAATAAAAGCAAAAATCAACAGATGGTACTTTTTATAATTTTGCCTTTAAGTTTATAATCTTTCACTTCTCGAAGAGCATCGCTTACGAATCTCGAAAAAATCAACGAGACACGGTAGAAATTGGCAGATTACAATAAGTAATTCAACTTTTATGATGTATTCTTTGGGAATTTCGAGTTGAAAATTGATATTTACTAAGTTTGGACAAGTATTAAGTAAAGAGAGTGTTTTTATTCAAGAAATTCAGCTTTAAATTAGTCTTTCTTCCCTCAAATCGTAAAGTTTGGCTCTGATTTTTAGATCCGCGAGTCATCAAGATAATGAAAAATCCAATCGTCATAGCCAAATTAATTATGGGTCATTAGAAAACTATTGAGAACTGGCTTTTGAAACTGTGCTATCTCACTAAAAGTTTTTGATCATAGACATATCCATCATGGGGAAGCCAAAATCATATACAATTGTCATTAAATTAGGGACATCCTCTCTAGTTGATGAGAAAACTAAAGAACCAAAACTATCTACAATGTCTCTCATCGTAGAGACAGTGGTTAAATTAAGAAGGGCTGGTCATAAAGTGGTGATTGTTTCATCTGGTGGTATTGCTGTTGGATTGAAGACAATGGGTCTAGATAAGAGACCAAAGAAATTATCTCAAGTACAAGCATTAGCAGCCATTGGACAAAGTAAATTGATTGGTAGATGGGATGCGTTATTTGGATCATTAGATCAAAGAATTGCACAAATTTTAATCACTAGAAATGATATTTCAGATTGGACTCAATACAAGAATGCACAAAATACAATGAATGAATTATTAGCTATGGGTGTTGTTCCAATTGTCAATGAAAATGATACTTTATCAGTTGCAGAAATTAAATTTGGTGATAATGATACATTGTCAGCTATAACTTCAGCTTTAATCAATGCAGACTATTTATTCCTTATGACTGATGTTGATTGTTTATATACAGATAATCCAAGAACAAATCCAGATGCTAAACCAATTCTGATAGTGGAGGATGTTAACGATATCAAAGTTAATACTGAAAGTGGTGGTAGTGATGTTGGTACTGGTGGTATGACCACAAAACTTATTGCAGCAGATTTAGCTACTGAAGCAGGAACAACAACCATTATAATGAAGAGTCAAAAACCAGAAAATCTATGGTCCATTGTGAAACATATTCAAGACCAAGATGTTGATCATGTTGATGATAATGGTAAAGAATTATCAAATGATGTGATTCAAATTGAACAATTGAAAGAATTACAATTAAATAACGTTCCACTACATACAAGATTCATTGGTAGAGATAAACATGTCAAAAACAGAGAATTTTGGATGTTGCACGGCTTACAATCTCATGGGTCATTGATAATAGATCAAGGTGCACATAATGCCCTAACAAGAAGTAATAAAGCTGGATTATTACCAGTGGGGATCATTAAAGTCGTTGGAACATTCCATGATCATGAATGTGTCTCAGTTAAGGCCGGTCATAGATTATCAAATGGGGAGTTAGATACATCAAAACCATTAACTGAAATTGGTAGAGCAAGAGTCAATTATTCATCTATTGAAATTGAAAAAATTAAAGGATGTCATAGTCAACAAATTGAAGAAATTTTGGGTTATGCTGATTCTGAATATGTTGCTCATAGAGATAATTTGGCATTTCCACCAAGTGTATTGGAAAGTACACAATCAAGTTTGAATTTAGCTGGTAGTGCATAAAGTTGAGTTAAAATCTCATACATTAATACATAATATATAATAATTATAGATTCTCTATTTTATGAATAATACTAGTGTAGAATCCTCATGCACGAAAAATGATTTGATTTCAGGATTTGTGAAAATAAGTGGTAATGGTAATTCAAGATCTTTTTTAGTTGTGAATTTTGGATTAAGGTTCTTCAGTATTATTGTATTTGTTTCAGTATCTAAATTTAATTCATAATCTAATGATGAATCATTTTGGGATTTGATTTCAATTTTTAGTTTATATCCATTCGTATCAATCTTATGCATAGTTGTGGAGTATTTCAATTGTGGTCTTTCAACTGGTGATTTAGGTTTTGGTGGTGAACGGATTGACATGTTTGTAATTTCTTGAATTAAAGGTTTTGTACTCGATTCATTACTTTTATCTATTGGTTTAGACTGAACGTTGAAAATATCAATTTGATCTCTTGCTTCATCAATTTCATCTTCATTTATTCTTCTTGCTTCTAATATAGACTGTGGTTCTGTTTGAAGATTACTAACTCTTTCAAATTCTTTATTCAATCTATTAATGTCCAAATCGGATCTAAGTACTTCCAGTTCTTGTACTTCACCTTTTGAAGTCAATTTTGGTAATGCAATATCATCTCTAGATAACAAGATCTTTGATCGAAGTTCAACACTTTCTAAACTCCACTCCACTAATATATCTTTCAACTCTTTATCCATTTGAATCCATCTTATAGCTTTAGTATTAACAATACAATCATAAACAAAAGCTAATTGACCCTTTTTATCCTTATCAACTCTTTCTTGAGATGTAACAATGGGTATTTCCCATTTATTATCCATAATCATAGGATATATAACTCGTGGATCATAACCAACTTCTGGTAATGGAACTTGATCATCTGAACATATGTTTAAAAAGACTTTGGTACCTTTCACTCTCTTGGGATTCACCGTATCCTCGGCCAATTTGGTCTTGATAACAAACTGAGGCTTTGGATTCAATACCAGCACATCCTCTGAAGACCTTAATGCTTCCAACATAGCAACTATGGTTCACCCTTTCGAAAAATCTAACATTCATCTATATCGTAAAAAGTATGTTAGTTCAATATAAAAATACAAGTACATTCGCGGAATTAAATCGTTAAGCGCAGCATATATATAAATACCAAAATAAGGAAGAAGGATTCAACAATTGAACAATGTAATCCTCACTGCTCGTTGCTCGTCAGTATGGTTGCTTATACTTCAGACAAGATCTCCATAGATCTTTTCACTCAACGTTTCCAAAATCTTTTTGGGTACAACGCAATTGAGTTCCCTAGTAAAGATTTCCAAACCTGGAGAGACTTCTTTGACCCTGAAATAAGAGATGATTTAACTGAAGCTGATTTGTTGGAAGCTGGTATATTTTCTTATCAGCTAGGTGAAAGTTTGTTAAAGATAAATGGCTCTGCTTTTATCGAGTTTTACCTCAAATTGACAGAGGCCAAGATAGGAGATAAAGAAGTAGTTATAGATGACAATATTGATGATCTAACAGGATTTGAAAAATTTTATAATGAACCTTACCTTAATTTTAGACACTCAAATGCTGATCAAAATTACATTGCTAAAAGTTCTTCGTTTTATGATGAAGATCTAAAAGTTATTATTGAACATGGACTAAAAACAATTAAGGGGGATATTCCTGGTTTGATGCATAAGCACACAAATGAGAGTAGTTATATCGGTATGCATGTAAATCAAAAATTGGCTGAGGCATTATGTGATTCCATTAACTTTTCAACCGGAAATGCTATGTCCAATTACAATAAAAGGCATAAAAATGAATTTATAAAAATTTTGAAATCAGTTTTGCAACCTTGTATTCAAAGATTTAATCTTATTTTCAATGATACACTTAGAATGATTGAAAGATTTACAGTAGCAACAGATGATTTTTTTGAATATCACCCATTGGGGAATAATGTAATGAGATCAAGCTTATTGGGAGAGGTTGGGGTACAGGATATTTTCATTGGTAGTGCTACAGATGCTGCTAGGAGATGGATAATTGAAATTATTTCACCAAATGATATTGAAACATTATATCAATTAGTCAAAAATCAGCTCACTGGGGATTCTCCAGACTTTACACGGGCAAACACATTCTTGTGCTATTTTTTAATTCGTCAAATTCAGTTAGGTGTTGGTGATATTTTAGTTACCGATGGATTTGATTATTTATACATTGAGTTGGACTTTTTGAATACCCTTTCAGGTGATATTAAATTTAACTATTATGAATTTCAACATACCACTACAGCTCCAATCACCCTTAGAGAATTTTTCTTCTGGTGGTTTTACAAGAGAAAAGAACTAGAAGGTAACCAATTGAAACCGTTAGCTCAACTCATAAACATGCATTTGAAACGCTGGGAAACTAGCAAAAATGGGGAAAGAATACCTGATGTTGTAGCAAAAGGTATATACAAATTTGGGCTCAACAATGATACACAGTAAGAAACATGACAGTAATATCAATGATTTATGATGCTATGTAAATTATATAATTTAGTTATTTCATATAAAGTTATTTAACAATAGTCGCGACTCACAAGATATTTCGGCGTTCGCGCATACAAATTTTACTGATAAGTTTTAACTAAATTTAGCTTCTAATTTCAAAAACAGTTCACTTCTCAAGAAGTTTGTTCAGTATTTATCTTGCCTCAAGGTTTATGGAAACAAGTAATTCAATATATAAACCACCAGTTATATCAACACCATCATTTGCTTCACTAGTTCACGACATTTCCACATTTGAAAATCACATCACAATCCCTTAGATTATAACCCATAAGATAAGATGGTTCTGCAAAGAAGGAATAGTAATTCATCAATAGACCATCAATCCAGGCTACTACGTTCTCAACAGGAAGCGTCATCAAGTTTGAATCAATCCCAACCAGGTTCAAGTTATGGGTCTACAAGAATAGCACCAAGGGGTCGCCATAAACAAACCTTGCAAGCCATATCTGATCAAGATAGTAACATTTCTGAAAATGAGACAGATGATCCTTATGAACACTATGAATCTGATGGTCGTTCAGCTTCCATACCAAGCTCATATACAGATAGTATATTTAGTGAAGACGATGAAATTCCTGTCACGGTTAAAGATGAAGTTATTAATATTATTCGTTCAGCAACCCCATTATGTGTCACTTCATTTTTTGAATATTTATTAGCTGTTAATTCATTATTCATGATTGGTCATTTAGGTAGTAGAGAATTAGGATCAGCTAGTCTTGCTGTCTTGGTGTTCAATATTAGTGGTATGGCTGTTATAGAAGGTATGTCCACCTCACTTGATACTTTTTGTTCACAAGCTTTTGGTGCTAGAAAATATCATAAAGTTGGATTATATTTCCAAAGATGTACTGCAATGATTTTCACACTATTGTTACCAATCATGGGTACATGGTGGTGGTCAAAACATATTTTGAAACATGTTGTTGCAGAAGCTGATTTATTAGATTTAACTCAACCTTATTTAAGAATTTTATGTTTTGGTACACCTGGTCTTATTGCTTTTGAAACTGGTAAAAGATTTTTACAATCCCAAAGAATATTTCATGCTTCAACATATGTTTTATTCTTTTGTATGCCTTTGAATATTTTATTAAATTATTTTTTCATTAAATATTGGGGATTTATTGGTGCTCCATATGCTTTAGTTGCAACTTATTGGATCATGGCATTCTTATTATTAGCTTATGTCGCTTTTGTTGATGGTAAACAATGTTGGAACGGATTATCCAAAAGAGCATTTAGACATTGGAAACCGATGTTAAATTTAGCTATTCCAGGGCTTATAATGATTGAATCTGAATATCTATCATTTGAAGTTTTAACTATAATGGCTAGTTATTTCGGTACAGAATCATTAGCTGCACAAACAATCATTTCAAACATTGGTTCACTTTGGTATCAATTCCCGTTTGCCATTGGATGTGCTATTTCAACAAGAGTTGCAATTTATGTTGGTATGGGATCACAAAGATCTTCAAGAGTTAGTGTTAGAATTGCATATGTAGTTGCAGCTTTCACAGCTTTGATATCATTTATATTAATAACTTCTTTGAAATATCCATTAACTTTATTATTTACATCAGAAGATGAAGTTATTAGATTATCAGTGAAATCTATGCCAATTTTAGCATTTAATCAATTTGGTGATACTTTTAATATTATATCTGCAGGAATTTTAAGATCTCAAGGTCGTCAAAAAATTGGATCTTATTTAAATATAATTGCATATTATGGTGTTGCATTACCTTTTTCTTATTTATTTGCATTTTATTTTGAATTAGAAATTACTGGATTGTGGTTAGGTTTAATGATGGGTGTTTTCATCTTGGGTATTAGTGAAACTTTTTATGTTTATAAATCTAATTGGGATCAAATTTTAAAAGAAGCATTGGATAGAGATGAAGATGAATATGAAGTTCTGATTGATGATGATAGTACAGTTTCATCATTTGTTACTTCATATGAATAATCATAATATTATTTGAGCGTATTGAAATGTATTAATAAATAATAACTAGAAGTTGATCCAGATTATTTTACACCTTTGTAGTTGTATAATATACCAATGATTTGGCTAGCTTCAATAAATACGAAATATCAGTAGCTACAATAACTAGATCTCTATGCAAATTATATTTATTATTACAGCCCTAGTTAATCAATATATTCGAGGACAAAGATTTCTCTATTCTAACCAAAAATCTTCAAATCATCATTAGCTAAACCTTCATCTTCTTCATCATCTTCATCATTTTCTCTAATTTCATCATCTTCATTGAAGTTAACTCTTTGACCTAATAACCCAGCACAAAATTCATCAATTTGTTCATCATTCCATTTAAATTTATCTCTTGGAGCTTCATAATTTTGAATTGGTTCTTGTACTGTATATTTTAATTTTCTTCCCTTTGATGCTTTTGTATCAACATTTTTCTTAATTTTGCTTTTGGTTAATTGAATCGTTAGACCATTTGTTGGATTTGAATCTGAGATTTTTTTATCAATTAAATCATTTAATAAAACTCTATAGAAATCTTCATCATCGAAAATGTTTTCATCTTCTTGTAATGATCTATCAATTGATTTAGTTTTGGAAGTTTTATATTCATCATCTTCATCTTCATCTTGTTCTTCTGAGAATCCTAATGGTTTAATATTTCTTCTATTTAAACGTGTTCTCTTGACTAATCTATCCATGTCCATTAATGTTAAATCAACTTGTTGAGCTGCACTTTGATTAATTGTTTTGAATTTTGATGCATTTAATGCAGTAGCACCAGAAGCTGATTGAACTTTATGAGACCATTTTGTCAAGACATTTCCTCTGTATTTATTCAAGATATTATCTAATTTTTCAGTTTCTTCAATATAATCAGTAAATGATCTTTTCTTGGATTTTTTGAAAGCAACTGGTTCTTTTGTTAATTTTTCTTTATTATATATTTTTGTTCTTAATGATATTATATTATCAAGTAATTTATGTAATGAATCTTCAGTTTTTGATAAATATTCTTGGGTGTTATCTTCTTGGAATTCTTCAAAAATTTCATTACTTAAAGGTAATGAATTTGAACTTGTTAAACCTTTTTGTAATTTAATTCTTGAATCTAAGATACTATCAAATAATTTTTGTTGAGAAATAACTGCATAACCTTTTAAAGCATCTGATTGACCTGATGTTGATAATCTATTTAAAATTTGTTTACGTTCATTAGCCATTAATTTTTTCAAATTTTCTCTTTTGGATGTAACATCTTCAACATCAGTTTCTGGTTCAGATTCAGATTCAGATTGAGAAACTGATTGATCTGAATTATCTTCATCTTCTGAATCAGCTCTTAACGATACACCACTATCACTTTCATTGTCATCATCTTCATCATCTTCAGCTTCATCATCAATGAATCCATTACCATTTCTTGAGTTTGTAGTGTCATCTTCTGATCCAGTTTCTTCTTCATCTTCATCATCTTCTTCACTTTCTTCTTCATCATCTTCTTGTTCATCATTTGATTCTTCATCATCACCAAAAATATCTTTTCTACTACTAGCCTTACCAGTATATTTTTGATCTTTTAAATTAACAGAATGATCACGTAATTTACTCTTCCCAACTTTAACATAATGTTCAGTTTTTTTGGTATCATCTTCATCTTCATCTAAACTTGCACCTTCTTCATCATCATGATTAAATACATCATCTCTTTCAGCATCTTCAATATCGAAATCTGGGTTTGCTGGTTTTTGCAAATCAGCAATTTGTTCAGCAAGTGTCTTCTTAGCCATTTTATCAGTATATTAATTCAATGGAATAACTATGATATATATCTATCTTATTTGTTCCTTACATTTTCTTCACACAATATTCAATTTTTTTTTCTTTACTGGAATAAATTTTTTAGAGATGAGATGGTATGGGACACACACTAATATTGACGAATTCGCGAATTTTGAAATATTTATTTTAATTTTAAAACTACAATTTATCTTTTGATTTTATATCAATGATTTATATTATATTATAATCCCAAAACACAAACATCAAATCTTTAAATTACCAAAACCTTTAGATAAACCCTCTTGTTGCTCTTTCTTTCTTTCTTTTAGCAGCTAATTTACCCTTTGAAGCACTATCAGCAGCTTTTTTCAAACGATCTCTTTCTTCATTCTTCTTGACAATTCTACGACCACCTTCAAGTTCATGATTATCAAGGAAATCATCAAGCATATCTTCAAAATCTTGTCTTTCAGTTTGCATATCAAATGGTTTTTCTTCTTCTTCTTCATCACTTTCATCATTTTTTTGATAATCTTTTAAAATTTGTTCAAATTTATCATCAATTAATGTAAGACCTTCATTTCTAAATAATGCAGAACTTGACATGGAAAAACTTGAAGTATCAGTCATTGCACCTTTTTTTTGACGTTGTTTACGTTTTGATTGTTTCTTGGTTAAATTTTTAGAATTATCAAAAGTCGGTAAATCTGGAACAACATCTTCTTCATCTTCATCAAATTCATCATCTGAATCCCAATCATTTTTTTTATTTTTATTTACAGCTTTAAATTTTCTAAAATCAGCTTCCCAACCTTGATCATCATTTTTAGTAAATTTAGATTCATCATCATATTGAGCTAATTCATCTTCATAATTATCCATATCCCATTCATCAAATTGTTCTTCGAAATCACTTTCATCAACTTCTTCAGCACCACCTTGTAATAAATCTTGGAAAATATCATCATCTTCTTCAACATAAGCTTCATCTTCTAAAGCAGTTAAAATTTCTCTTAAAGCAGGATTCATATCAGGTTGGAAACCAGCAATTTCATCGGGTATATTTTGTTGATCTTCATAAGTTTCTTTAATCTTGGTTTTAGATGCAAACATCTCATCAGGTAATTCTAAATCATCATTGAAAACAATACCTTTATTCTTTGGCTTAGATTCATCAGTTTTCTTTGGAATGAAAACACCTTCACCAGAGGTACCTATTGGTTTTAAATGTTGCATATAATCATATTTAGAATCATCAAAAGTGATACCATATAACGCTGCTTCACCTTCATTTTGCCTTATTTCATTTGATTCATTTTGTAAATCAGCTTCTAATTGAGCTTTAGTTTTAATTTTTTTTTGTTTTGGATTATTAACTTCAACTAAAACATGTTCTGAAGCGTCTTCATCATGGTATAAAGGATCATCATGGGATCTGTAGACGACCTTATAGGTTTTACCCTTCTTCTTATCCACCCATTTTCTAGTAGACATGGTTTATAGTGTGAGTTGGTTATGAAATGGATGTGTTAGACCGTGCATGTTAAGAGTGAAAAGTGTCTAAATTTTTTTTTTCCTTTGAGCTCATCTCTTCAACGGTTGCGAGCACTGAGGATCACCAAACACAACCATTAAGCAGTGGTAATAAGGTAATAAGAGGTTGGTTTGAGTGTGGTTTTGGTGATTTTGACGGTGGTTAAGAGAGTCTGAATACAATGGATCTATTCATTTCCAAGAATTCAAACTTGTATAGTAGATACCCACCAACTGGTGATGAATCTCCAATCGCATTGTCTATTGTGCACTATGTGAATCGATGCCAAAGGAAGCAAAAAGAACCAGAACTCAGTGGAAATTGAAGGTATTCCAGTGCTTTGAAAGACCATTAGAGATAACAACACACTAATAATACTATCTATCTACTTTCAAATCATTCTATCTTATAATTCCACTGATCAAAGACATCATAAGTATTTCATTTATTCATGGTTGTATTGTTTTACCACTGTGGATCGAAATCGAGAAAACAATTTTATTTTCGCTGCAAGAAAACTAAAAACACAATCAATTTCAAAACAAACAACGACTTATAGCTTGAACTTGGATTCAAAGCAGAGGGTATTGTGCTGGTGATCTGTATACAACTGCTGGTTAATCATAGAGCTAATATCATTGGTTATTTTGAGAAAGAAGTATTCCAATTGGACTCGTGCTGATTATTTGCTATAAATAACTGTGTGTTTCTATCCCCAGAATTTCCAATATCAACCATGGTTTCACCAAGTGACAATCATTTAAAACCTGTAAAGATATCAGGTTCATTATCAGCTTCATTAAAAAAGAATGGAGATCATGAAAATGAAGATAGTTTTAAGATTGGTGATTTTAGTTCAAAACATTTCACTAGAAAATCTTCAGTTTTCACAAATCCTGATCAACAAGAAGGTGATCCATCAACTTCCATAACTAATAAAATCGAAGGTGGGTTCGAAGATAAACATACAGAGACTGATATTGCTTCGTCTTATAAGAGTGCTAGATCTCAAAATCGTTCTTCTTCAAGTGCCTTAGCAAATATGATTTCTTCTTCATATAAAAACAATAATTCAATTTTAGATCAATATAATGATGATCAAAGACCTGTTTCTTCAAGACAACATAGAAATTCAAATCAATTTTCAAATCCTTCATCTCTTGATACAAAAGCAAATTTCTTGAAAAATGGTTTACCACAACATCAATCTAATAATTCAAATTCAAATCCTCCACCAGAAATTGATGTTCAAAATCCAGATCCAACAACTATTGATATCGTTGGACGTCATTTAGTCAACGATACAGACGCAGCAAGTTCAATCCATACAAGAGAAACAACCCATAATGCACCATCATTAAGTAAAAATGGATCAACTGAAAATTTTGATTCATTACAATTACAAGGTGGTGATATTAGTCGTGAATTATATAATTGGCAAAGAGAACATACAAATAATGATCCAAGATTAAGAAGAAGATCTCAATCTTTCTCAGGTTCCGTGCATGGTTCAATTACTGAACCTGATTTTAATGTTTCAGATATTAGAATCCCAGGTGGGTTTAGAAGAAATTTCCTTGTCACAAAAGCTTCAAGACAAGGTTTAAATTCAAATGGTCATCAAAGAAATGCTCCAACTTTTATAACTAGTAATTTCATTGAATTCTTAACTTTATATGGTCATTTCGCAGGTGAAGAATTAAGAGATGAAGAAGACGACGATGATGAAGGTGATGGTGATGAATTTGAAAGTGATACCGAAGGTCATGATGAAGAATCTTTATTAATACCAGCAAGAAGACCAAGAAGAAAAAATGAACCACATAAGGCATCAACAACAAAAGCTGTCTTGTTATTATTAAAAGCATTCATTGGTACTGGTGTTTTATTTTTACCAAGAGGTTATAAAAATGGTGGTTGGGCATTTGCAAGTACTTCATTAGCTTTTTTTTCAATTTTATCATTCTGGTGTTTTAATCAATTAATTGAAGTTAAGAAAAAATTAAATATTCCAAGTTATGGTGATATTGGTGGGAAATTATATGGTAAACATATGAGAGCTTCAATTTTATTTTCTATCGTCGCATCGCAAATTGGATTTGCTGCAGCTTATATTATTTTCACTGCAACTAATTTACAAGCTTTTTTCATCTCGGTTGCTGACAAGCATTTTTCAATGGAATTTTATATTCTCATACAACTTTTGGTGTTTATTCCATTATCATTAACAAGAAAAATTAATAAGTTATCAGGTACAGCGCTTATTGCAGATGTTTTCATCTTTTTAGGTTTGATTTATGTTTATTATTATTGCAGTTTTGTTGTTATTCATGAAGGTATTGCAGATGTTCAATTATTTAATTCAGATAGTTGGACTGTGTTTGTAGGAACTGCAATTTTCACATATGAAGGTATTGGATTATTAATTCCAATTCAAGAATCAATGCAAAAACCATCAAGATTCCCAACTATTTTATTCTTTGTTATGTTTACTGCAACTGTTGTTTTCATCACTATAGGTGCAATTGGATATTTTGCATTTGGTACAAAGACAGAAACTGTTATATTATTAAATTTCCCAAGTGATAGTATTTTTGTTAGTATTTCACAATTTCTTTATGCTACAGCAATTTTATTATCAACTCCATTACAATTATTCCCAGCTATAAGAATTTTAGAAAATGGATTATTTGAAAAATCTGGTAAATTTGATGATAAAATTAAATGGCGTAAAAATTATTTTAGAATTTTAGTTGTCTTAGGTACTGCATTAATTTCATGGGCTGGTGCAAGTGATTTAGATAGATTTGTTTCAATCATTGGTTGTTTTGCATGTATCCCATTGATTTATATCTATCCACCATTGTTACATTTACCAACAACTGGTGATAATCATTTTAGAAAAGGATTAGATATCTTGGTTACAATTTTTGGTGTTGTTATTATGATTTACATTTCATTCTTGACCATTTCTGACTGGGTTTAGATTCGATTTGAAAACCGAAAAAAAAATATAAAAGTATATAAACGTTATAATATAGCTGATGTGGATATAAACATGGATAGTAGAATAACCAAAGGCAATACAAAATTGATTTAGTTGACATTAATACGTATATGTTTGTGTCCCATACCAATATTCATCTTCCATAATTCTTCGCGAATTCTCGTTTTGCCTCTAATCTCGATTTTTGAAAACCATCAACAAAGATCAAAAGCACACAATTCAAGTGCCAAAACTAATATTTAATTCAATTACAACCAAATAATAATAAGATGCCACCAAAAGCAGATTGGGAAAAATACAGAGCTCCAGTGGAGGAAGACAAACAAAAACAAGATGATAAGATTATTCCTTTAAGTGAAGGGGATATTCAAGTTTTACGTACTTATGTAAGTGTTAATGATATATGGTGGCAATTAAAGATTTAACATCAATTGTCCAATTTTATGAGAAATTCTATACTAACAATACTTTTATTATAGGGTGTTGCACCATATGCTAAGAAGATAAAAGAAGTTGAAGAAGATATCAAGACTCTAGAGGGTAAAATTAAAGAAAAAATTGGTGTCAAAGAAAGTAATACAGGTTTAGCTCCACCACATTTATGGGATGTTGCAGCTGATAGACAAAGAATGGAACAAGAACAACCATTACAAGTTGCTAGATGTACCAAGATTATTAAGAGTGATGAAGGTGAAGATAAATCAAAATATGTTATAAATATTAAACAGATTGCTAAATTTGTTGTTGCATTAGGTGAAAAAGTTTCACCAACTGATATTGAAGAAGCTATGAGAGTTGGTGTTGATCGTACAAAATATGAAATTCAATTACCATTACCTCCAAAAATTGATCCTTCTGTTACTATGATGACTGTTGAAGATAAACCAGATGTTACTTATAGTGATGTTGGTGGTTGTAAAGAACAAATTGAAAAATTAAGAGAAGTTGTTGAATTACCTTTATTATCACCTGAAAGATTTGTTAAATTAGGTATTGATCCTCCAAAGGGTATATTATTATATGGTCCTCCAGGTACTGGTAAAACTTTATGTGCAAGAGCTGTGGCAAATAGAACTGATGCAACATTTATTAGAGTTATTGGTTCAGAATTAGTACAAAAATATGTTGGTGAAGGTGCTCGTATGGTTAGAGAATTATTTGAAATGGCAAGAACTAAAAAAGCTTGTATTATATTCTTTGATGAAATTGATGCAGTAGGAGGTGCAAGAGTTGATGATGGTGCTGGTGGTGATAATGAAGTTCAACGTACCATGTTGGAATTAATTACACAATTGGATGGTTTTGATGCAAGAGGTAATATTAAAGTTATGTTTGCTACAAATAGACCAAATACTTTAGATCCTGCATTATTAAGACCTGGTAGAATTGATAGAAAAGTTGAATTTTCTTTACCAGATTTAGAAGGTCGTGCAAATATTTTTAGAATTCATTCAAAAGCAATGAGTGTAGAAAGAGATATTAGATGGGAATTAATTTCAAGATTATGTCCAAATTCAACAGGTGCAGAATTAAGATCAGTTTGTACAGAAGCTGGTATGTTTGCAATTAGAGAAAGAAGAAAAGTTGCAACTGAAAAAGATTTCTTAGCTGCTGTTGATAAAGTTATTAAAGGTAATTTGAAATTTAGTTCAACAAGTCGTTACATGCAATATAATTAATCTTGATTTAAAGAGGTTTATTGATATGATAAATATAATGTACATTAATGCTTAAAAATTGATTTGTAGATGTTATTTAATCCCACCAACTAACTAGACCCATACCATCAGCTTGACAACTTCCTAAAATTGCATAACTTGAAGGTTTCTCAGCATTTTCATTATCATTATCTTCATCATCATCATTAGTTATCACGGTACCATCTATTGAAGTTGGACCCTTCGGTTTAACATTTCTAAAAATTTCCTGCTCGACTCTAAACCTTATTTTTTCATTAACATCAAGATATAATTGAGCACCATCAGCATTCCAAATCCATGCATTATCATTAAGACTAAATTCACAACCTTCAAATAATGCTGCTTTCGGTATAAATATATCATCAAAAAATGCCATTTTAATTTTTAGACCATCTGGAGTACATTTATCAATCCAACCTGTTAAAATTTCACCAACAAAAGGTCTAAATACAATAACTCTAACAATACATTTGATATAACTCCCACCATCACCAGGTTTTAATAAACCATCATCAATTTTAATTAAATCCCATACAGATACAACAAAACCTAAATTTTGTATAATTTTATTTGAGTATTTTTTATGTAATTCATTTAATAATGCCTTTTTAGGTTCTTTATTGAATTGATCTGGTGGAATCCGTATAAGGTCTGATAATCTTGATAAAATAAACATTATTAAACTAATGTACTTCGTATATCAATTTCCTCTATGTTTACATTTTAAAATCTCATCATCATCATTGAATACTAGAAAAAATTTACTTACGTACAATATAAGCACCAGGGCAAAAAACCAGTGATCTTGAAAAGTTCCGAGGATAGTCATGTGATGCATCAGCTGATTTTTAAACCCTCGTAACTGAAAATAAGATCTGTCAAAACCTCAACTGTTCAATTAATTTTTTTTTTAAATATTTTCAACTTTTTAAAAGGCCCATCGGATAAATTCACAAAGGTGCACTGTGAACAAGAATTGAGATGAATCATGATCTGCTAGGAATTACACCGGATATTTGGACATTTGGACCAATGTTTTTATGATTTCTGATTCATTACTTATACATTAATCGATCTTTAACAACTTCAATTAACAAGCGTCCACTAATATGTCCATATTACTCACCAGATTAAATGCTATCCGCTGTCCAGTGTCTCGCTTCTACTGTCCAGTGTCCAGGCTGCAATTGACTTCGTCCGGGGAGAGAATTGTTTTCACTTTGGCTGTATTCTCTGCCTAAGATTAATCCTTCTCTACCTAATGGGTCTAAAACCTCTGCCTAAAGTGCAATGTCTCGCCCTCTAGCTCCTCTCCCTAGCCGCCCGTCCTGTCTTCCCCGGGATCGATGACTTGAGTTTTGCTAATTCCTCGTTTGTGATTGGTTCAATCCCGGACCCGCAAAGGAACCGAACGGTGTAATTTGGCGTACTTTATTTTGATTCACGAAAAATTGAAAAGTTGATGATTATTGACATCAAATTTTTAGTTCAATTCAATTAAAATCTTATTCTTTTAATTAATCTTTTGATTTTTCTTTTGTTGTTCAAGGTTCATTGTTTAGATTTATTAGTTCATCAAGTGGTTCTTCATAGATACGTCAGATCAGTTACAATTCATAAAGTTAAGGTACCTGAGTTGTTTGATTTTGTTATACCCCAGATATACTTGCTACCTATAAAAATTTAATTGGAAAAGAACTTTGATTGAACGTTTTAGTAATATATAGAACATCCCCATATTAATTTAAAAGAACACATCACAACATGCTCTCTCTACGTCAATCAGGTAGAAGATTACTACAACAAACTAAAAGAGCTCAATTCTCTACTTCAGCCATCACAAGACATGCTTTCAGTGTTAATGATGATATAAGTGGTGAAAATGCTGCTAAAGGTGTTGCTGACCAATATCACATCATTGATCATGAATATGATTGTTTAGTCGTTGGTGCTGGTGGTGCTGGTCTTAGAGCTGCTTTCGGGTTAGCTAATGCTGGTTATAAGACTGCTTGTATTTCAAAATTATTCCCAACTAGATCACATACTGTTGCTGCTCAAGGTGGTATTAACGCTGCTTTAGGTAACATGCACAAAGATGATTGGCATTGGCATATGTATGATACCGTTAAAGGTTCAGATTGGTTAGGTGATCAAGATGCTATCCATTATATGACTAGAGAAGCTCCTCAATCTATTATTGAATTAGAACATTATGGTGTTCCATTTTCAAGAACTGAAGAAGGTAGAATTTATCAAAGAGCTTTTGGTGGTCAATCAAAAGAATTTGGTAAAGGTGGTCAAGCTTATAGAACTTGTGCCGTTGCTGATAGAACTGGTCATGCTCTTTTACATTCCCTTTATGGTCAAGCTTTAAGACATAACACACATTTCTTTATTGAATTTTTCGCTATGGATCTTTTAATGGATAATGGTGAATGTGTTGGTGTTATGGCTTATAATGAAGAAGATGGTACTTTACATAGATTTAGAGCTCATAAAACCGTTATTGCCACTGGTGGTTATGGTAGAGCTTATTTCAGTTGTACTTCAGCTCATACATGTACCGGTGATGGTTATGCTATGGTTTCAAGAGCTGGTTTACCATTACAAGATTTAGAATTCATTCAATTCCATCCATCTGGTATTTATGGTTCAGGTTGTTTGATTACTGAAGGTGCTCGTGGTGAAGGTGGTTATTTAATCAATTCTGAAGGTGAACGTTTTATGGAACGTTATGCTCCACATGCTAAAGATTTAGCTTCAAGAGATGTTGTTTCAAGAGCTATTACCATGGAAATTAGAGCTGGTAGAGGTGTTGGTCCAGAAAAAGATCATATGCATTTACAATTATCACATATCCCTGCACCAGTTTTAAAAGAAAGATTACCAGGTATTTCTGAAACTGCTGCAATTTTCGCAGGTGTTGATGTTACAAAAGAACCAATTCCAATTTTACCAACTGTTCATTATAATATGGGTGGTATTCCAACAAAATGGAATGGTGAAGTTGTCACCATTGATGAAGATGGTAATGATAAAGTTGTTCCAGGTTTATTAGCTTGTGGTGAAGCTGCTTGTGTTTCTGTTCATGGTGCTAATAGATTAGGTGCTAATTCATTATTAGATTTAGTTGTTTTCGGTAGAGCTGTTTCATTAACTATTGCTGATTCATTACAACCAGGTTTACCACATAGAGAATTACCAAAAGATTTAGGTTTTGAAAGTGTTGCTAATTTAGATAAAGCAAGAACTGCAACTGGTCCAAAATCAACTGCAGAAATTAGATTAGATATGCAAAAAACTATGCAAAGAGATGTTTCAGTTTTCAGAACTCAAGAATCATTAGAAGATGGTGTTGAAGGTATTAATAGAGTTGATAAAACTTATTCACAAGTTGGTACAACTGATAGATCAATGATTTGGAATTCAGATTTAGTTGAAACTTTAGAATTACAAAACTTGTTAACTTGTGCTGTTCAAACTGCTGAATCTGCTGTTGTTAGAAAAGAATCAAGAGGTGCTCATGCTAGAGAAGATTATCCAACAAGAGATGATGAAAACTGGATGAAACATACTTTATCATGGCAAAAAGAAAGTGGTGCTCCAACCACTTTAGCTTATAGAGATGTTATTTCTAAAACTTTAGATGAAAATGAATGTAAATCAGTTCCACCAGCTATTAGATCTTATTAGATCTTTTTATGCAACAAAAATTTCCAAAACTCATTTCATTTCAAATCATCATAATCAATTTATTAATATAGTTAATTAACTTTAGTTATATCTTTTAATAATTATTTTAACTCATATCACTTAATTCATAAAAAGTTTAAATAGTCATATATATTAATGTCATCTAGTTTACAAACAAATTCTGATTCAAGTGTCATTAAGAAACTCATCATCAATATTCATATTTATATTATCTTATTTTTCATATAGTTTATACCGTTTAAGGATTAATCTATACTGTTTATATATATTTAAAATGCACATACGTTATTAAAAATAATTCAGATCATGTAGATTTATATTAACCTATAAGAATTTATCTTTAAATAATTTTGTTTGTTCTGAAGGATTTTCCAAAGTAGCTTTGAAATTCTTGGGTATTTCTAAACTTTCATCATTAATCTTCACATCATTTATATCTTTCCATAATTGATCAATAAGATTTTGATTAAAATCTCTCATTCTAAGATCTTTAAATACTTCAGTTTTCCTAAAATTATTTTCAAACCATTTATTTATCTTTAGAAATTCAGGATCATAATAAAAATTTGCCTCCGAATGATGTGGATGATCATTTGTTATTGGAATTTCTAAATATTCAAGGAATCGACGTCTTGGTAAACATTTATCTAAAGCTAAGAAATTTGTTTGTGAAAATCCTTTAGCAAATGATTTTTCTTGCTCTATTGGGGTTGTAATCTCATCATCATCAAGATCTAATTTGATTTCATTTAATTGTTTTGTAGTTGGTTTCTCATCTTCTAAATCTAATGATATTTCATCGTTATTACCTTCCACTTCATCTATTCCCAAGTCAATCTCTTCATTATTAATTTTTGTTTTCTTTTGATGATCAACTTCTGAGGAATTACTCAACTTTCTTTTAATATTTGATTCATTATTTAATGGATGTTCCACAGTTGCTTCAAATTTAACATGTAAATGAGCACTAAACCACCAATTAGGCATTAATTTATTCAATAACAATTTAGCCGGGACTGAACCTAAAGAATTTGTTTCAATATCTTTCTTGAAGAACGGTTTGGCACGTAATAAACCTTTTTCATCACCTTTTGAAGTTATACCTTCAGGCCAATCATGACTTATAAAACAATTTAAATTTAAATTTTGAATTAAACCTAATTTTAAAAAATCTTCAAAACGAACATGATAAACAGATCTTTTAGAAGTTTCATTATATGGAAACTTTTCATCATGAGGTTTATAAAAATCATGGTATTTATAAATCCCTGATATAGAACCAATTCTTAACCCTTTAAACCATATGACATTTGAATTACCTAAATAATAAATATTTTCAGCTACCCAACCACCAAATGGTAATTCTTGTAAATAATTTGAAGCTTCATGATTCCCACCAACGAAAATTGTTGGAATTGGGGCTTTTTTAGAACCATTATAATAATCTTGGAAATCTCCTAGTTTTTTGAATTTATCAGGTACAGCTATTGCACTGAGATCTGTTTCATTTCTTATTGATTGGAAATCACCACATATTATAAGTAATTCAGGCCATTTTTCATAAGGTAAAGCTTTGATACGAGCGTAAATTTGATTTAATTCACCATGACAGCATCCTTCCACTGCGATTCGAAGAGTCTGTGACATTTTTCAAGTGAGCTATAGGTTCTATGATTGAGTTTTGAGTCCTTCTTTATCGTATCACTATATAAAATGTTTGGTGAAGTTAACTTTTTAAAGCCCGATATAATTTTTTCGAGATACAAAACTATTAATTGAAAAAGTGAAAAATTCACTACAAATGAAATTTTAAAGTATCAGAATATTTCGTATATATTGTATAATAATATCATAGTACAAACAATCATTAACATCTAGTCAATTGTGTGTTTTTTTCTTTTTGAATCATTAAATTTGCTTAGAATTTAAAGACATTGTCTTTGGTGAAACCTAATTCTTTTAAAGCACCGGTTAATTCACCTTGATCAGATGGGGAGACTTTGTTACCAGAGATGGCTTCGTATAAAGGTGGAGGACCACAGACAAAGACTTGGTGAGAGTTATCTGGATGTGGAACATTCTTTGATAACCAATCTTTAGTGATGAAACCAGTTTCACCTTTCCAGCCATCAACTGGCTTATCAACGAAATAATGAACTTTGACTCTGTCAGAGAATTTTTCAGCAATAGCATCTAAATCTTTTTTCAATAAGATATCTTCTGGAGTTTTATTACCATAAACTAAGTTAACTTTTGTTTTTTCTTCTGGGTTTTTGGTAATTTCATGTAAGATTTGCCATAATGGAGTAATACCTGAACCACCACCAATTAAAGTAACATTTTCAAATTGATTTGGAGTCCATTCCCATTTTCTAACTGGACCTTTGAAAGTAACGGTATCATTTTCTTTTAAGGAGAAAAGATGGTTACCAAATTTACCAGTTGGATATCTTTTAATAACAAATTCAATTTGACCTTTTTGATCATTATCAGAGATTGGGGTATATGGTCTAATGACATTGTTACCTTTTTCAGTAACGTATTTACCTAATAACATTGAAGCAGTTTTCAAACCTGATACTTGATCAGCTGAAGGTAAAGCAAAATAGAAATGTCTGGTATCTGGTGAGATTTCAACGGATTTGATCAACTAGAGAGAACGTGTTAGTAATTGAATCTATAGAACTCAATTGAATTACTCAATTGGATTTACCAATTGATACATCCCTTTTACAAAATACTCACTTTTAAATCAACCCATTCGTTATCACCTTTGAAAGCAGCTGGGGTTTCATTGGCAACTGGAGCTCTAGCAGTAGTTGAGTAATACAAAGAAGCAGCGACGGCAGCACCACCAACAGCGAAAGGAACCCATTGGGTTCTAGATGAAGCGAATCTTGAGAAGATAGAAGACATTGTATGAGTTTGTAATTGACAATTCTTTAACATGGATCAAGTATTAACCAATAAAACTTTGAGTAATTGCTCTTTTAAAAGAATTTCAGCTTCTTTTATACTCGAAAGCAAAAAGTGTGGTGGGTGTTTCAGTTCCGAGGTACCGTTTTCGCAGCAAAAAAGTGATGAATTCCGAGCTCCTTTATAACCATTCTTTTATACCCATTGATTTACTAAGAAAATACTTGAGAACTAGGTTTAATTAAAGGTTTAAAGAGTCAATTGAAGAGTCATGTCATTGAAGAATAAGTCTGCGAAGGATTTGCTGAATTTGACAAAGAAATTGGTGCCTCCATTACTACCACAGTTCCATAAAGGTCAAGGTATGTGTCTCGATAGGTTTTAGTAATGATGATTAATAGAATATTAACATCTTTGGAAAAGCTGGAAGAATCGTTGTGTTTGGAGGTTGTGAAGAGTAAGTTTATTGGAGTCATATATATCTGTAATCCATTCTAACCACAGAGATAGTTATACTGGTGCTCCTTATTTCGCTGCACATGCTGCTGCTGTCTTTGGTGCTGACTTGTCCCATATAATTTGTGAAAAAAATGCAGCTACAGTGATTAAATCATATACCCCAGATCTTATGGTTCATCCATATCTATATGAGAAAGATAATGTTCCTGATCATGTACAAAATATTGATGAATTTCTGGAGAGTAAAGTATTACCAAAAGTGAAATCTTTATTATCAAGAATACATGTTGCTATTGTTGGACCAGGTTTAGGTAGAGATGAATTAATGTTGAAAACTTTAGAGATTGTCATTGGATACCTTAAAGAAAAGCAAATTCCTATAATATTTGATGCTGATGGTCTTTATTTATTATCACAGAAACCTGGTTTAGTTCATGGATATCAATTAGCTACACTAACACCAAACGTTGTGGAGTTCAAAAGATTAGCGGATGCTGTAGGTTTAGATCTTGATGGCAGGAACCCACATCAAGAGGCAAGTGATTTATCCAATCTACTAGGTGGTGTTACCATTTTGAGAAAAGGTGCTGTTGATATAATTGCCCAATATGATCAAGTCATTGAAAGTAATACAAAAGGTTCGGATAGAAGATCTGGTGGTCAAGGTGATACATTAACAGGTACATTAGCCACATTAACAGCATGGGGTGAATCATATAAATCATTCTTGTGGGATCATGATGGAGATGTTGAAGAGGAAGATATCTCATTATTGGCAGCTTTTGGAGCTTCTACTGCAACAAGAGTCGCTGCGAGAGAAGCTTTTAGACAAAAGGGTAGAGCAATGCAAGCCACTGATTTACATGCAAACGTTGGAAGAGCGTATCAAATTGTCTTTGAAGAGGAAAATGAGTTGTTTGAATAGTGGTTCATAATTAAATTGAGTATATGACTTTATGATCTGAGGAATACTTATGAACTCGGTGGTTTTTTGTCGTAGAAACAATCTGAAAAATGGTAAACACTCCTTAAAGTCTCTAAAAGAAGATAGTATCCTTTATATAAGCATGATTTCAAATACTTTTGTTGATTTCTCGATATTACTCAATTACGATTTTGACACTTTATGTTTTTGTTTCGCGCAACACCGATGTTTACAAAGCCACAAACTTCGAACTCCTTTTAAGACACATCAACATTTTTACACAACAAACCACAAACAATTCATTTGATCAACTACAGATCTTACAATCAAACAAAGTCATTACAATGTCAGCACCAGTTAAATCATCAGAAAAAGTTCCAACGGTCGAAGAATTGACCAATCAAGTCAACGATCTAACTCTTTTAGTTAAGAAGCAATCTCAATTGTTATCAAAGACTGGGGAACAAGTTTTATCACTTCAAGTTAAATCTCAAAAAGAAAGTATTGATAATTTCGATCCAAAGAGTCTTAGAGGTTCATCATCAAGAGTTTCCAAAAAGATCCCACAATTGGATACCACTGATTTTGCCACCAATGAAGATCTTGTTGAATTAGTTGGTGAATTACAAGGTCAATTAGATGTTATTGAAGAAAGATCAATTAGAAGATTAGTCAATTCTCATAAAAAATCTACAGATATCTTAGCTCCTCAATTAAACCATGATGGTGAAGAACCTCCATTAGAAATCTATCCAAAGAATGTTGAAGAATTCACTAAAATTTCTGATTCAAATTTGGTTCAATTAGCAAGATTTTATGAAGCATTACCACCTACTGAAGCTGAAAAAAGAGAATTTGAAGCTTTTGTTGAAGGTAAATCTGATAAAGTTCAAGAATCAAGCATTAAAGTTGATGCTTCAAGTTATTCCAAAGATGATTTAGATGAAGCTTTTGATAAAGTTGCAAGATTATTAGGTTTACCAGTTAGAAGAACTGTTGAAGCATGGTAATTTGATGATGTGTTTTATACTACAATAAGATGAAAAAAAACACCAATTGTTTAACGATCTTTTTTAATTAATTTCAATTTTTATGAATCAAATTTATGCTAAATTTTAATATATATTATTGTATGAGTTATAATGCAAAACTAAATTGTAGTTGTGATCTATTTACGATTACGACCTCTAACTTTTTGTTTCTTATTTGCACTTTCATCATTTTCAAATTTTCTTTTATTATTATGATCATTTGATGAAGCATTAACTTGATTTTCAGGTTTCTTTTCAGGGAATTTTGAAAATTCTTCTTCTTTAATTTTATATTTCCAATCACCTCTTTTTCTAACATATAATTCCATTGACCAGTTTTTCCAAACTTGTCTACCATATGTACTTTCTTTAACTTTTTCCTTTTCACCAACTAATTCAGCTGCAATTCTTTCCTTGTACATATTTAATTTTAAAGTGAAACCCCATAATTTATCAACAATATGTGAACCATATGCATTACATGATAAATCCACAATAGATTCCATAAATTGATTTAATAATTTTTTTCTCTTGATGATTTCTGCATCTGGTAATAAGACATTTTCCACAACATGAGAGAAAACACCATGTTTACACATTTGAATTAATCTTTCTTTTGGTAATGTTAATAAATTATCAATTGTTAAGTTTAAAAAACTTGTATCATATTCAATTAATTTTTCCAAAAATAAAGCTCTTCTTCTTTCTTCTGCTGTTGGCCAATCATCTCTTGTGTTACCTAATGTTGATGTTGATAATTGTAAAATAGTTTCCAAGATGTTTGATTCTTCATTTGGTCTATATTTTTTAACTAATTCTTCAATGATTAATGGTTTTTTGTATTCTTTATGTTGAGTTGATGCATCAATTATAGATTTACCCATTTCTAAATTTGTATTCATTAAAACACTCATTTCTGGAATTAATTGATTCAAGATTTCTCTAGCTTCAATTTGTTTTAATTTTTTCAATAAAATTTGAACAACATAACTACCTGTTGTATCTCTCTTGGCTAACTTTAAGATTCTTTCCTTCATATATAGTCTGTATAGTCTTTCAACATATTTTAATCTTTGATCTCTTATAGAATTTTCGAAAAAATGTGAACCAACAGGATCTGATAATAAATATTCCACAAATGCTGATTCTGTTGAATCTGATTCTTCATCATCTTTTAAGAAAATTAAATGCCAAATTTGTCTATCTCTATCAACAATACCTTCAACCTGAATTAATAATTGTAATACCGGGGAGGCAACTTTATGAATTGCATATTCTCTTGCGGTCTTTCTATCAAGTTTGGATCTTATACTATCCAAGAGACCTTTCAATTCATCTTTAAATGATGATGGGATTTGGAAAGCTCTATCAAAATCTTGATTATCTTTAATTTCAATCATTTTTCTTGCAATTTTAGATTTTTTACTTCTTAAAGTTGAATTTGACATTGTGGTTGATGGTAATTCTTTACCTGAAATTATCAAGATAATTAATCTTAAAGTATGTGAAGCATATTGATGAATTATCATTTCTTTTAAATTTGATTTAATTTCATTTAAAAAGAATAAAAATAAATTTTCCATTGTAACATAATTGTCTTCATTTGCAAAATTTGAAACTGGATTTAATAATTCTTTTTCAATTAAAGCTGCAGTCCTCACTAATAAAGTCTCCACACAATGTGATGAATATTTATGATAGATTAAAGAAAGAAAATGACCTTCAAATGCCTTAAAAAGACGTTTTAATTGTTCATCTGTAGAATGTAAGATTAGTCTTTCAATTAATTTGGAACAAATTTGATTTGTAACTAATTTTAATTCTTTACCTTTACTTTCTTCTAATACACTTTCAACAAAACCAGCTCTATCAGCTTCATTTTCAAAAGCATCTGCGTTTAAAGTAGCTTCAGCTTGTTTGAAATAGTCAAGTTCTGTAGTATCAACTAAACCGAAGAAGGTGTTTGGTTCATTAATTGGTTTAGAATCTTCATTAGATTCTTCATTGTTTAATGATGAACTTTCTTTATAAACTTTTAATTCTTGTTCTTCAGCAGCATCTTTTGATTTTTGCTCTTTTTGAGCTCTTCTACCTCTAACTTTGGTACCCATGATAAGCAGTAAACTTGAAAATTATCACTAGTCTGATGGATCTTCCTCTTTCTCAAAGACTTGTTAAATATCAGATATCATTAATATTTAATACTCATATGCATATAAAAAAATTTTTAAAAAAATGACAGAATTTCGGGTTTTTAAAATTTTGACATAAATATTGTATGACGTAATCAGAAAGTAATAAGCAGCTTCAAAACTTCAAAAGAAGAAGATATTATTTACATACAAGACAACCAGAGACTTTTATACCATCGTATATTAGGGGATACAAGAAATGGATCCCACAAGTATTGACTATCAAAAATGTCTTGATATTTTTGAGATTCTTACCACCAACAAAGAAAGAATCTTCAAAAAACTCAAGTTAGAGACTGGTAAAAGTTATCCTGAGATGGAACTAGATTTCGAACATTTGGTATTAAGTAACATTAATCAACGTGCTGATTTTGTATTAATGTCTAAAGTTAAAAATCACTACATGTGGAATGAATTAATGCTGCTGATTATACAAAATCAAGCTGATTTTAGCATTGATGAATTTAACAATCTTTGGAAATTGATTTTATATGTTGAAACTCAATCATCTGTCAAGGGTTCATTTTTAACGAAGTCTGAAAGTGCTAACAAGTCATCAAGTGCTACATTACATGACGAAAACGCCAAATTAGTCATAAATTCGAACGGAAATTATGTTGATGTACTAAATTATGTCGAATCAGGCTGGAAAATGGTGCTTTCCAAATTAGAGGAGACATTCAACACTCAAAACAATAACAAAAAGAAGTCGGCAAAATTGATTTCAACATTGTTTATAAATATGATAAATTTTCATTCATATTTTCAATATCAAGGAGCTAATGAAGGATCAGAAGCTTTTAAACAACTCAAGATATTGATTCAAGATTCAATTTACCATAAAGAGATAATTCCATCTGTGATATTGATAGATTATTGTTATAATCACAATCAGCAAGAGAGAGATTATTCAATAGGCTGTAAGACTGTTAATCTGGTACAATATAATGTATCATCTAATGGAAATGCTGAATCTATCGTTCCAAGATTGAGATTATTTTGTGCTGACTTGAATTTAAACGCAATGAAATCTGAACAAACAATTTCAAATATCGAAATCAAATGTCCAAATCTTAAAGCTGAATTTTTGAAAGAGTTGGAGGTAATAGATGACATGGACCTTGAGGAAAGATTTAAATCAAAGAGAAATATCTATTTAAATGAAATTATATCACAAATGTTTGTTGCAAAATCAACCATAGGCATTTTAACTGATTCGTACACCACTATCATCATTACCATTCCACTAAATTTCAATTTCCAAACCTTAGATAGATTTAAAGGAAATTTCGAAAAAGATGTACAGTATTTTTCATTCGATATAGAAGGGTTTATGTTAAGTGATGGAAATCTTTTTGATTTAAGAGGTGATTTCGTTACTCTGAACGATTCTGGTTTGACCCATAAATCAATTTTATGCTCCTTGATCTTGAATCACATGGAATATATTCCGAGCACTTCAAGTACAGGTAAGGCAAGACAACTAGGAAGCATTGGTGAGGAAATTGAAACAAGAAGATCCAATTTGACTCAACTTTATAATAAAATTCAAAGAATACAGATTCATAATCCACAATCTCCAAATTTATCATTACCAATTGAGAATTCACAAGATCGTGTTAAGGATAACACTCAAGAGAAAGTTATTGATCTTTCAATGAATAGAAATCTTTGTACTAGAACCTATAAAATCAAATCCAATGAATTCATAAAGGTCTTGTATAATGATAGTGATAATACCAAGAATGAAATAAGTTTATTGAAACAAATAAGTGAAGCTAACCACTGGGAATATTTGATTGTCAAATTCATCTCAAGGGATTTAGTTTACTTAAACACTGAATATTACAGCCCAATCATTCGGTGGGGTTCACCTGGACGCACTGCACGCGATGAAGCATATGCGAATTGCTGTAAAGATCATATTTATAATGAAAGTGATGCCTTAGAGCTCATTAGAGGTTATAATGATACAGTGGATAACGATGAAATGAGAATCAATGTACCAAAGTTATTATTGAGCGGGTTTATAAAAAAAGGTGATGGTTCTATTCTTCAAAATGAATACTTTATATGTTTGGAACCAATCAGTTTCATCGATAACCATCCAAAAAATGAAGTTAAACAATCAAGGTTCACCATTAAAGATGGTCTTAAACAAATGAGGTTGATAAACTCATTGGGTATTGATCATGAAGATCTTTATGCGAGAAATGTTTCAATAAATCCTCAAACCAAGGAAGTTTTAATTTTCGATTTTAATAAATGTACTATCACTGAACCAATCCCATACTCGGATGATTTTAGAAGTACAGATGTCTCAAATATGGAGCTTGTTCTTAATGGTTACCATAGATTACTTGATGAATTAGATTGGTGAAGAATTTTATACTGGAGGTGATTTCTAATTTTCTTAACGAACAAGTAATTAAGGTAATAAAAGCTACATTATATTAATGCTAGAGATATATCTTTGTTTATATACAAGTATATTTAAATATAAGATGCTTATATTATATGTTTGTTAATTAGCTAAGTATGGAAAAGTGCTCATTAAATATTAATCTTTGTAGTCGCGGACTTGTGTATGTTAATTCAAACTATGGCCATAAACTACAAAAATCAAAGAATCAATTTTTTTCAAAAAAAAGGTATCAAAGACTCATGAATTCAAATTATATATAAATATCATGTTATTTACAATTAATCAGCTTGATCCCAGTTACCAGGTCTTGGTTGTTTTGGAACTTGAGGACCACCAGCTCTCTTAGCCATAATAATTTGATCAACAGATAAAACAGTTGTAGCAGCTTCTGTAGCAGCAGCAATTGCGAATTTTTTAGCAGAGAATAAATCATAAATACCTTCATCATTAATATCTTTAACACCATTTGAAGAATCACCATCGATATCAATACCAAATGATAAACCTTCTGGAGTACTATGTTTTGAATATAATCTTGGTAAAACTTCTGTTGGATCAAGACCTGAAGTTTCAGCTAAAGTTCTTGGAATAACTTCAAATGCATTAGCATATTGTTTTATAGCTAATTGTAATAAACCTGGTGTTCTTTCACCATATTGAGTGATACGATGTACTAATTCAGCTTCAACAGCACCTGCACCTGGTAATAATCTACCATCTTGAGTTAAACCTTTAATAGCAGCAACACCATCATCAATAGCTCTTTCAATATCATCTAAACTGTTTTTTGTAGCACCTCTAATAACAATTGTTGAAGTTCTTGTAATATCATCTTCTTGTCTGAAAATTGTAACTCTATCACCACCAATTTCTTTTGTTTCAATAATATCAATATCACCCATTTCTTCTGGCATTGGAGCACCTAATCTTGGTAATGGAGTTGCACCACAAACTCTACATATTCTTCTTAAATCAAATTTACTTGAAACTTTTAATGTCAAAATTCCATAACGATCCAAATAATGTTGAGCTAATTCACCAACACCTGAACCAGCAATAACAACTCTAACACCTGAATCATAAATTTCTTTAACTAATTGATCTAATTGAGCTTCTTCACCTTTGGAAAAATCTAACATTTCTTGTGCATTATGTAATAAAACAGTACCTTTTGTTTCAGTTTGAGAAATATCAAATGGTGAAGTGAAAACAACAACTTTTGATCTTGTTTTTAAATTTTTAATATGACCTTCTGGTTGATTTGGGAAAACCATACCTTTAATAACTTGAGAATTTTCTAAACTACTACCCATAATTTTAACAACTCTAACACTATCCACGTTGAATTGTTTTGTATTTTTTGGTGGTAAAACATTTAAAACAGCTTCACTAACAAGATCAGAAATGAAATCTTCTGAACCATATTGTTTTGATGCTATCACTGGTTTAATAACTTTTTTCAAATTTTCAACAGATAATAAATCATCAATTTCACCAACAGATAATTCTTCAATTGTTTGTAAGGCAAATTTACTTGCTAATTGATAACCTTGAATGATTTCAGTTGGATTTAAACCTAAAGTTAATAATTTTTCTGAAACATTTAAAAATTCACCAGCTAATACTAAGACTAAATTTGTACCATCACCCATTTCTAATTCTTGTTGTTCAGAAGCCATGACTAATAATTTGACAGCTGGATGTACAACATCTAATTCATGTAACATTGTAGCAGCATCATTTGTAATGAAAACTTTTTGTAAATCTATATTGAATGATTGTTAGTGGCAAGTTCAGATATATAATACACCAGTTCAATTGAGATCTAAAACATTTCAAATCTTTTGATCCCAATTGACAACACAGCATAAAGCACAATACTCACGGTTAACAATGACCTTGTTTCTACCACATGGCCCTATTGAAGACAAAACCATATTTGTGATTTCTCTGCACGCAGCGATGTTTCTATTGACAGCACCATCGGCATTACTTTGAGATGTGTAACCTTGCTTGAAAAGACCCGCGTTTGGGGCTTGAGGAAGACGAAGAGACATTGTGATTCTGATATACCTCCTATTAAACAATCAACGCTTGAAACTTTTAAGATCTGCCTGGTTCAAATACCAAATATTGATTGCAACTTTTCTGTATTTGATCTCTTCGACATTTTTGAAAATGTTTTGAAAGACGCGAAAAAAAAATTAATAGTGAGTCGGATTTGAAAAGCACTCAGGTGACCATGACTTGAGTTCCGACTTCCTCATAAATGTCAAGAATTCAAAAGTAAACACATTGTTTGACGAAGAAGAACAGAAAGTGGACAATTGATAGTTGGTGATTGATTGGTTGTGTGCTTGTTGTCCTCTTGTTGGTAATTCAGTATGACTACGCTCGAGGGAATTAACTCAGTTGACTATGATCCACTGAAGGATCTCCAGGAATTGCTTCCAGATCCTTCCACTTTGGAGAATTTAAAAGGTTTCATGAATTACACCAATTCTTATAAATTACAAGTGGATGCTGATATACAGAGACATCATGATGAATTTGAAGAGTATTTGGAAAGTGATGATCGTTTTGATGCTACAGAAGCCCATGGTGAATTGGATAAGATCATTGATGAAATTAATGAGAATAAGAAATTAGGTGTCAATACTCAAAATGTTATAACGGACATGACTTCTGGTATTAAGAAATTAGATGATGCTAAAAAGAATTTGGTGCTGAGTATGACTGTACTTAAGAGATTACAAATGTTATTAACTGCATATGAACAATTGGAGGAATTTGCAACAAGGAAAAGATATACTGAATCTGTACAATTATTAAGTGCAGTGGGGGAATTGGTTGATCATTTCAAATCTTACAAAAGTATAGATAGTATAGCTGATTTAACGAGGAAAGTTTCTAAATTGAAAATTCAAATAACTGATCAAATTTTCCAAGATTTTGAAAATACTTTAAATGAAAAAGATAATAGTATCAAAACATCAGAATTGAAAAGTTCATGTGAAATGCTTGATTTAATTGGTAATGATCATCATAATAGATTAATTAATTGGTTTTGTAATCAACAATTGAAAGAAATTAAATCAATCTTTATAAGTTCAGATGAGGCAGGCTCCTTAGAAAATATATCAAGAAGGTTTTTATTTTTTAAAAAGTTATTAAAAATTTATGAACAAAATTATCAATTATTCTTCCCTGATTCTTGGAAAGTTGAAGAACAATTAACTTTAAGATTTTGTGAACATACCAAAGATAGTATTAAACAAGTTTTAGCCACATCGGGGAAAGACACAAATGTCGATTTAATGTTAAGCTCTTTACAAGAAACTTTAGAATTTGAAAAATTCTTGAATGCTAAATTCAAATATAGAGATACTGAGGAAATATTAGCATCATCAACTGATAATTTCAATGACAAGGACGATTCGCCATTAAAGCCGAAATTCAGTCAATCAATATCATCTGCATTTGAACCATTCTTGGGTATTTGGGTTGATCATCAAAATACATTCTTAAATAATAAATTTTTGGAATTTTTATCATCACCAAAATTACCACCAAAAGATGACCAAGATAATAATGATCATTCGGCAAATGTTATACCATCATCTGCTGATTTATTTAGAGCTTATCGTCATTTATTAACTCAATGTTCAACATTATCCACTGGGGCTCCATTACGTGATTTATCAAAATTATTTTCAAAATGGTCTTTAGAATATTCAAACAAAATTATGAAACCTGTGTTACCTAATGTTGCTACTAATGATGAATCAATTCAATATATCACATTAGTGTTAAACACTGCAGATTATTGTTCTACTACAATAAGTCAATTAGAAGAACGTTTAATTTTAATAATTGATGAACCTTTTAAATCAAGTATAAATTTTGATCAAGTTAAAGATTCATTTATAAAATTAATTAATAGTTCAATTAATTTACTACTGAACAAAATTGAAATAGAATCTGAATTTTCTTGGAGAGAAATGGCAAATACAAATTGGTCTCATATGGAAGATGTTGGTGATCAAAGTCGTTATATCACAAGTTTAAAAGATGTTTTAGTTTCAAATGGGAAATTAATCTTACCTGCTATGGTTAGAGATATTTATGTTCGGAACTTGTGTGATAAGATTGTGGAATTAACAATAAATCAATTTTTAACAAGTATAATTAAAACTAAACCAATTCCAGTTATTGCAGCTGAACAAATGCTTTTAGATCTTTCTGTATTGAAAGAAACGTTCTTGAAATTACCAAAATTATCAAATGATTCACCTGATTATAAAATCCCTGTGCAATATCAAAAACATGTTGACAAGATGGTTAATAGATTAGAAATTATATTAAAAGTCTTGTTAACTCAAGAAGCACCACAAGAAGGTTTAGTTTCAAATTATTTTTTCTTAATTGGTGATAAATCCATAACAAATTTTATCAAAATATTACAATTAAAAGGTATCAATGATAAAAATCGTCAATTAAAATTTATTGATTTATTCAAGATACATATAAAAGCACATGATAATTTAATTGAAAATTCACCAATATTATCTAAAATCTTGATAAATGAATCAGATCATTCCAATGGTCAAACAATTCCATCTTCGTCGGGTATTTTATCATCTTATAGTCAAAAAATAACATCCCCTGATATTCCATCAACACCAAAATTTGATAATTTATTTGGTAAAAGACCTGATATAAATTTAGAAAAGGGTTTAAAAGAATTAGCATTAAATGGTGAAGCTGGGGTTAGTAAATTTAATGAAAACTTTCAAAAATTTGGTAGATTTTTCAGAAAAGATAATAATGGTAATAATGAATAATTTCAATCACCAATAACTAATACATGATCAGTTTCTGAATCTCCAAATCTAATTGTATCTTCACCTTGTAATTCAATAAATCTTGAAGTTGGTATTTCTTCATTATTCAAGAAAGTACCATTACTTGATTCCAAATCTATTAGATACGGTTTAATCTGAACAGCTTGAGATCCATATTCATCTATAATTGGTCTTGATCTAAATTGTATAACTGCATGTTGTTTTGAACATGATTCATCATCAGTTGATAAGTCCACTATGGTTTCATCTCTACCAATTAAATGATATGACTTATTGTTTAGTTTATATTCTTGTGGAATTTTGGAATTTTTTTTAAAAATGAAAAGATAATAAATTGGTGAATCTGTTGGATTTATAGAATCTTCAGGTTCTGTATATTTTAATTGTGTTCCTTTAATATTATTTGATTCTTTGGCTAAAAGACCTGAAGGTTTAAAATTTGGTTTCTCTTTTGGTGGTTGTGGTGGTTGTTCTTGGTTTTGTTTATGGTCCCTTGAATAGGGTCTTTCATAACCTTGATCTCTATTGTATGGTTTATATTGTGTTCTATCATTATTATATTTCGATTCATCATTATTATATCTTGGTGCACTAGGTCTATCTCTATAGTTCTTTTCTGGCCAGTTTCCTCTAGATTCTTTCTCGTGTGACCTGAGTCTCTCTTCTCTAGCACTTGTAGAGGATGACATCGTAATAGCTTCTTTCCTTAATACCACTCAGATAGACCTTTTACCCATTTGTTATTGATGTTCATGTGAGTATAATTGAAAGTATTAATTTCTTTGGTGGTTAAATGCCCTGGTTATATTGGTTACATAATCCCGAGTAAATAAATAAAAATTTTAGATGCGATGAGCTTCAAAAGTTATACCAGTACAAAAGATATTTTAAAAAGAAGGAAAACTTAGAGGTTTCAGTGGTAACTAGCTAAGCAAACAAGACACAAGATGGCTAAGAAACATAAACTCACATCCCAACAACGTAAAGAGATCCGTAAAAGGGAAGAACAAGCTTTAAAAGATCTTGAACAACGTATCCAAGATTATGATCCAAAATTAAATAAAATTTCACAATTTAAAGATTTACCAATAAGTAACAATACTTTAAGTGGGTTAACTGAATCAAGTTTTGTTTCATTGACTGATATTCAAAAGGAATCTATACCCTCTGCCCTTAAAGGTGATGATATTCTTGGTGCTGCAAGAACAGGTTCTGGTAAAACTTTAGCATTTTTAATTCCAGTTATTGAAAAATTATATAGAGCTAAATGGACAGAATTAGATGGATTAGGTGCTTTAATCATTTCACCTACAAGAGAATTAGCTATTCAAATTTATGAAGTTCTTGTTAAGATTGGTAGACATAATTCATTTTCTGCTGGGTTAGTTATTGGTGGTAAAGATGTTAAATTTGAAATGGAAAGATTATCCAAGATTAATATCTTGATTGGTACACCTGGTAGAATCTTACAACATTTAGATCAAACTGTTGGTATGGATACAAATAATTTACAAATGTTAGTCTTAGATGAAGCTGATAGAATTTTGGATATGGGGTTTAAGAAAACTTTAGATGATATTGTATCAAATTTACCACCAACAAGACAAACTTTATTATTCAGTGCAACTCAATCAAAATCAATTTCTGATTTAGCAAGATTATCATTAACAAATCCTAAATACATTGGTGTTAAAGAAACTGATGATCAAATTGCTACACCAGAATCTTTACAACAATCTTATATTACAGTTAATTTAGAAGAAAAATTAGACACACTATTCAGTTTTATCAAGACACATTTAAAAGCTAAGATTCTTGTTTTTTTATCAACTTCCAAACAAGTTCATTATGTTTATGAAACTTTTAGAACAATGCAACCAGGTGTTTCATTAATGCAATTACATGGTAGACAAAAACAAACTGCAAGAACTGAAACTGTTTATAAATTTTCCAAAGCTCAACATGTTTGTCTTTTCGCAACAGATGTTGTTGCTAGAGGTATTGATTTCCCTTCAATTGATTGGGTTATTCAAGTTGATGCACCAGAAGATGCAGATACTTATATTCATAGAGTTGGTAGAGCTGCAAGATTTGGTAAAACTGGGAAATCTTTATTAATGGTTACACCATCAGAAGAAGAAGGTATGTTGAAAAGATTAGAATCCAAAAAAATCATACCAAATAAATTAAATATAAAACAGGCCAAGAAAAGATCAATAAGATCTCAAATGCAAGCTTTATGTTTTAAAGATCCAGAATTGAAATATTTGGGACAAAAAGCATTCATATCATATGTTAAATCTATTTATATACAGAAGGATAAAGATGTTTTCAAACCTGAAGAATTACCAGTTGAAGAATATGCTAAATCATTAGGTTTACCAGGTGCACCAAAAATTAAGATAAAAGGTGGTACAAAGAATAAAGAATTGAAAAATGCATCAAGACAATTATTAGCTCTGTCTAAGGCAAATGAAGATGGTGAATTTGATGAAGAAGAAGCTAAGAAAGTTCGTACCAAATATGATCGTATGTTTGAACGTAAGAATCAAAATGTTCTTTCTGAACATTATTTGAATATTACAAATGAAGTTAATAAGCATGGTAAAGGAGGTGATGAACAAGATGATGGTGAAGACGATGATGAAGATGATTTCATTGCTGTTAAGAGAACTGATCATGATATAAATGAAGAAGATTTACCAGATTTAATTGCACCAGAATCTAAGAGAGCTGCAAAGAGAGCATTATCTAAGAAACAATCAATAAATGAAAAAGGTAATCCAACAAAATTGAAATTTGATGATGATGGTGTTGCTCATCAATTATATGAATTTGAAGATGAAGAAGATTTCCGTAAAGCTGGTGATGCTGCTACACAAAAAGAGGAATTTATATCTAAAGAATCTGAAGTTATGAAAGAAAGAGATTTAGATGATAAATCATTAGCTAAACAGAAAAAATTAGAAAAAAACGTAAAAGACAAGAAGCCGAAAGAAGAGCTATGGAAGAAGATTATTCATCAGATGAAGAATCTGGTGAACCTGTTGTGTATTTGGGTGCTCCAAGTGGTGATATTGATCAAGATTACGGTATGGGTGATGATGATGATGATCAAAGTTCTGATGAAGATTCTGATGATCAACCACCATCTAAGAAGGCTAAATGGTTTGAAAACGATAAAGTTGGTGGCCGTGAACGTGACGATGAACCACAAATTTTGGAATTGGAACAACCTGAAACTATTGAAGATTTAGAAGCATTAACTTCAAGATTGATTTCTCAATAGAGATCATGTAATTAATTAATATACAATTGTATCATAGACACACTTAACTAGTAGCTTATTTAGTGATCTTTTATATCGAAAATCAACCTTACGTCTAATTGAACTCCTTATTGTTTCTTCTTAACAATGAACTTTTAATATGCTCGCGATCGTATATACAACAATGTATTACATAATCAGGCATATAACCAAACATGGATTTTTAGAAGATTTGATTATTCTAGATTCTAATTAACCGCCATCATCTTGATCCTTCTTGAAGACAATCAAAAGTTGTTAATCATCACATACTAACTGGTAGTTTCACCGTTAATTCACGATCAAGCAATTGAGTACAAACTATCAGCTCAAATCAACTTAATACAGATCATAATACAATATCATCATCACTATCTAAAACTAGGGGGTAATAGAAATGGATCTCACAATTACTGGTCTTCAGAAATTAGTTGAAGTTGCTAAGCATCTCGTCGCCAATAAGGAAAAAATCTTCAATTCACTCAAATTAGAGATTGCCAAAAATTATCATGATATGAAACTAGATCTAGAAACTTTGGTATTGAGTAATATTGACCAAGATGCTGCTGTTGGATTCATTTCCATAGCTGGGTATGACCACACTTGGAATGAATTGATGTTATTGATTATACAAAATCGCACTGATTTCACGCTTGATGAATTTAACAACTTATGGAAATTGATTTTATTCATTGAATTCCAATCAGACGTTGTCGGTGATTCAACTTCAATTTTGGGAACCAATGATTCCAGAAGCACTGCAGACAATTCATCAAAACCTGTATCAAATGAAAAAGGTGTCAAATTGATAATAAATACTGGAAAGCACTCCCATGATATCTTAAAGTATGTTGAAACTGGATGGGAATTGGTCCTATCAAAACTAGAGCAAACATTTAATTTGAACAACTCTAATAAGTCCTTATCTGCTAAAGTTATCACAACAATACTTGTTAATATGACAAAGCATAATTACTTTTCTCACTATCTAAAGGCTGATAATGAGATATTGATTCAAAATAACATTTTTCATAAGAAAATAACGCCATCTGTGATTTTGCTAGATTATTGTTACAATCACAATCAGCTACAGAAAGATTATTCAATAGGTTGTAATATTGATTATTCATTTAATTACCAAAATGTGGTTGGTATTGATGATGATTTACATCCATGTCTAACAATGTTTTGTGCTGATCTAAATTCACAAGATATGGAACAACAAGTTATATCAAATATCGAGATCAACTCTCCAAATCTTAAAGCTGGATTTTTGAATCAGGTAAAGGAAGAAAGTGCTTTGAATCTTCAAGAAAAGTTTGAATCAAAGAAAAATACTTATCTAATTAATCAAATTATAGGTAGAATGATTGAGACAAAATCAAATATAGATATATTAACTGATTCGCACTCCATTATTATTATTTCCATTCCAAAACATCTCAACATTGAATCATTAAATAATGCTGGAACTTATGATGAGGGTGGACAGTATCATTCATTTGATATTGAAGGCTTTATTTTAACAAACGATCATGAAATTTTGGATCTCAATGGTGACTTAACTTCGATGAACAATTTTGGTTTGAATCTTAAGGCGATAATGTGCTCGTTGATATCAAATTACATGCAATATATTCAGATGACTTCAAATCCAAAAAGGAAATCAAAAAATTCAGATAAAAAGTTACAGTTGGACAATGAAACAAATTGTTTTTCAGTTGATGAAATTGTTGATGAGATTCATAAGAGAAAAGAAAATTTGAGTCAACTTGGAAACATTACTCATGATTGATTACAAAGTCGAAGCTGCTGAAGATAAAATAACTGATTTAATTTGCTATATAAATCTTTCGATATGAATTGGTGAGCTTATGAATTTGTTTAGCTAATTTGAAAATTGTGCTTATGCTATCAATTTGTAGTCGCGAATTTTTTGTTTTCAAATTAGGGCCATAAAATATAAGTAAACATGGAAACCTCTTAACCAAATATTAATCTTCATTTTTAACTGCTACAAACCAAAAGATGACTTCAGTATCCAGACCATCCACTGCTCAGCTCACGTCTACCATTCAACTGGCGAGACCTTTTTTGACAAAATCCCAAATCAAACATGCTCAGAAGAAAACTATTGAAAACTTTACCGTATATGAACAACGAAAAAATCAAGTATTTAACTTTTTGATGAAGATTTGTGTATCAATGAAATTGTGAGTATTCTTGATGATGTTCATGTGTGACTATATACTAATACTTTGTTTAGTCCCACAAAGACACTGGAAACTGCAATGATTTATTATCAAAGATATTTTTTATTCAATAAATTTGATACCAATATTTATTATGATATTGCAATAACATCAATATTCATTGCAAGTAAAAATGAAGATACAATCAAAAAATTAAGAGATATTTTAATAATAGCAAATCAAATTAAGAATACATTTTTAACTCAAGATCAATTAGAATTATACCGAAGAAAAATTCTTTCATTAGAATCAAAATTATTAGAAACTATATCATTTGATTTTAGATTATTTCATGTTGAAGAATTATTAATCAAGATATCCAAAACTTTGAAAATTTCGAAAGATTTGGGTTATTTAGCTTGGTTATTAGCTTATGATTCTTATCAAACTGAATTAGCTTTAAAAATCCCACCACAAAGTATATCAATTGCATGTATTACATTAGCATTAAAATTAAAAGATGAAAATTGTGATCAAATAAGGCCTGAAGATTTCCATACATCTCAAAATTCAATAAATGAAGCATTATTAGATCTTTTGGAATTATATATAAATTCTTATAATTATACAAATTTAGCAAGTATTTATCCAGATTATCAAAATAAATTTGTTGAAATTAGAATTCCAATGGAAGATATAAATGGATTAAAAGAACAAGATGTTTCAGTGTTAACAAAAGATGATTATTATAATGATAGAGATTTTTCAATTGGTGAAAGAAGATATATGTTGGGAAATCAAAGAAAAAGATTATATAGTGAAATACCAAAAAATTAAGAGTACTGAATATATACATGCTTGTTGATAAAGGTGAAATGTAGCTTTGTATATTGCTGTTTTATTTAAAGTAATTTTCAGAAAGATAAGTATATCTATTCTTTCTTAATGGATCAATATCTTTCAATCTAATCAAAGATTTTTCAATTTCATCGGTGAACTTAGTCTCATTTTTTGTTTTATCTAATAATCCTTCAATTGTAACAATTGTTTTCAAACACCAATTATTTTCAACCCCATTATCTTCAGTTTCTAATTCATTTAATTCTTTAACATTTTTTAATTCATCTTCTAGTATCCCTATGTAAGTATCTTTATCCAAAGTTTTAATGAAAATATCACTTGTTAATAACCATCTTAGATAGATCCATACACTTTGATCTTGAGGATCTGTATACATTGCATTTTTCAAATATCCTAGCTCTTCTTTAAGAAATCCTAAACTTGATTCAAATCTTGTTGTTGGTTTGGAATTTAACAAAATTGGTATTAATTTTGTTCTATTATGCCATGCTGAAAAATTACTAAAATCTTTATTTATCTTTTCTGTAGTATAATCAAATTCTCTAAGTGCCAATGATTCACCAGTTGATGTTTCTAATTTTGATATTATAAATCTTCTATAATGCCAACCATGGAAATTTCTTGAATCCATAGTTAATAATTTTGATACTATTCCTAATTCAAATTCCCAATCTACTTGTGGATGATTCTCCAAGATCCAGACTCTATGATTCCAAATCCAATATACTTTAGGGTATTCTTTAAGTTTCATCATTATGAATCCTAATTCTTTATTGAAAAATTCAATCAATTCCTCTTTGGAAAGTTGTTTTTGATAATAATTTGATATGATATCTCTTCTATAATTCCATATTGTATAAAATTCTGGATTTAAATATAATAAATCAGTGCTTAATTTGAATGTTTCTGCATTATATTGTTGTTCATTTTTCAATTGTAGAACTTGACTTTGTAATGCTTTATAACTCTTGATCTTATTAGCATCTTTCAATTGTCTCTGTTTTTTAACTTGTTCTGATAAATGTTGTCTCTTGACGTTATGCATTGTGTACTTCTACTGTCTTCTTATTCGATTGGTAGTACCACAATAAACTCCTTCAATCTCTTTGAAATACGTCAAAAATCGTTCAAATTCTGTTCAAAATCAAACCATTCGCGAAACCTTCTGGTGAAGTAGTGGCCGCAAACCAGATCTTAAATCACTTCTGAATTTGTTTATACACAAAAAACAAAACGTAAACAAAAAACATCAACAAAAAAGTAAGAATCAATCCAATTCAGTTCAATCTCAAGAGATCCATACCATCCACCAGATGTCACCAGACTCAGCACCAACAAGATCAAACGTCGCCCTTAGAGGGTCCTCTCAAATCGTTTCAGAATTCTTTGAATATAGTATAAATTCAATCTTATATCAACGAGGAATTTATCCACCTGAAGATTTCCAAATTGTGAAGAAATATGGTTTAAATATGTTAATTACAAATGATGAAGATATCAAAGCATATGTTAGGAAAATTATGAATCAATTACATCGATGGGTTTCACATGATAAAATTTCAAAATTAATCGTTGCTATAATATCAAAAGATTCAGGTGATGTTGTTGAAAGATGGCAATTTGATTTAGAAATATCAACACCAAAAGAATCAGAGGATAAGGGAACTTCAACAATCCCATTACAGAAAACTAAAGAAGATATACAAAAAGAGATCCAGGCAATTATAAGACAAATTACTGCATCTGTTACATTTTTACCAACTTTAGAAACTGGTGATTATACTTTTAATGTATTAGTTTATGCTGATGCAAATGCAAAAGTTCCAAGTGAATGGATTGATTCTGATTCAAAAGAGATTCAGAATGGTGAAAAGGTTAAATTTAAAAGTTTTAGTACAAATAGTCATAAAGTTGATACTTTAGTTAGTTATAAACTTAATAATGAATAATGAAGCATTTTGCATATAAGGAAAAGGTATTGGCTACTGGTTTTGGTTTATACCTATAAACATATATTTGATCAAATATATTAGATCTAAGTTATTATATATATATAATCTTTTTTTGTTTCTTATATAAAAGTTTTGTAAAAATGCAAATATAAATTGAAGTAAAAAATGAATAACAAAATTAAAATGATTATAAATTAATTATTTTCGGATATCATTAAATGTGAAATAAAGTGCAAGCGTTGATTTTTATAAAGATCATAGTTCATCATGATCTAAGTAATCATCATCATCTTCATCTTCAAAATCACCTTCTGGTTGAGCACCATATAATTTTTGAGTAATTGGATGAGCAATAGCTTCTAATGATTTTTGTTTATCATCAAATTCTTCTTTAGTAGCGGTTTCTGCGTTATCTTCTAACCATTCGATAACATCATTTGCTGCATCAACTAAAGTTTCTTTATCATCTTCATCTAATTTACCACCTAATGCATTTTCATCAGTTGCTTGATTTTTCAATAAAACTGCATAGTTTTCTAATGCATTCTTAGCTTCAATTTTAGCTTTTAATTCAGCATCTTGAGAAGCAAATTTTTCAGCTTCTTCAACCATACGATCAATATCATCTTTTGATAATCTACCACGATCATTTTTAATTGTAATTGATTCAGATTTACCAGTACCTTTATCAGCGGCTGAAACAGTAATCAAACCATTAGCATCTAAACCAAATGTAACTTCAATTTGTGGAACACCTCTTGGTGCAGGTGGAATATTTGTTAATTCGAATTTACCTAATAAGTTGTTATCTTTAGCCATAGCTCTTTCACCTTCATAAACTTGAATTAAAACAGTTGGTTGATTATCAACTGCAGTGGAGAAAATTTGTGATTTTTTAGTTGGAATAGCAGTGTTTCTCTTAATTAAAGTAGTCATGACACCACCAGTGGTTTCAATACCTAAAGTTAATGGATTAACATCTAATAAGACAATGTCATCAACACCTTCTTCACCTGATAAGACACCAGCTTGAACAGCAGCACCAAAAGCGACAGCTTCATCTGGGTTAATACTCTTGGAAACTTTCTTACCGTTGAAATGTGCTTCTAATAATTCTTGAACTTTTGGAATACGAGTAGAACCACCAACTAAGACAACATCATCAATTTCTTCCTTTTTAACACCAGAATCTTTTAAGACTTGTTCAACTGGTCTAATAGTTTTTTTGAATAATTCAATGTTTAATTCTTCAAATTTAGCTCTAGTTAAAGATTCTGATAAATCAATACCATCAACAAATGAATCAATTTCAATTCTTGTGGAAATTTGAGATGATAAAGTTCTTTTAGCTTTTTCAACTTCACGTTTTAATTTAGCTATAGCCTTTTGGTTATCAGTAACATCAATACCATGTTTCTTTTTGAATAATTTGATCAAATGACGAACAACTCTGAAATCAAAATCTTCACCACCTAAATGAGTATCACCTGAAGTTGCTAAAACTTCGAAAACACCATTTTCAATAGATAATAATGAAACATCAAAAGTACCACCACCTAAATCATAAACAATGATTTGATGTTCACCATCAGTTTTATCTAAACCATAGGCAATAGCAGCGGCAGTTGGTTCATTAACGATTCTTAAAACGTTTAAACCAGCAATAGTACCAGCATCTTTAGTAGCTTGTTTTTGAGCATCGTTGAAATAAGCTGGAACAGTAACAACTGCATTAGTAACTTTTTTACCTAAGTAATCTTCAGCAATTGATTTCATTTTACCTAAAATCATACCAGAGATTTCTTCTGGAGTAAATTGTTTTTCTTCATCACCTAAAGTAACTTCAACAACTGGTTGACCATTTTTGTTGGCAACTTTATAAGGTAAATGTTTAATATCTCTTTGAACGGTTTTATCGTTATATTTCAAACCAATCAATCTCTTGATATCGAAAATTGTGTTTTGAGGGTTAGCAGCAGCTTGATTCTTAGCAGCATCACCAATTAATCTTTCTTCTTTGGTGAAAGCGACATAAGATGGAGTGATTCTGTTACCTTGTTCATTGGCAAGAATTTCAGTTTTACCATTCTTCATCACAGCAACACATGAATAAGTTGTACCTAAATCAATACCAATCACAGTACCATAATTTTCAGTAGAGTTATCAGTTTCAGCTAAGGCAAACCCATTGTTGGCAAACATAGGCGCTATAACGACTAATAGAGCGTAGAACAGCACAGCGGCTGGGAACATGAAGCTCTTTCCTTTCAACATTGTGTGATGCAATTGAACTTTTGTAGTTTGTTGTTGAACTTTTGAACTTTTCCTGTTGTTGTTGTTGTCCAAAGTTTTGTTGATGGAAATGAAAAGAGCGCTTCCAACGTTTTAAATATTTCACCAAAGTACACGTAAACCAAAAAACCGAAACCCAAAAAAACTGACACGCTGTTCACGAAAAATTCAAGATTTTGATTTTTTTCTACTAGAAAATTCGATTCGCGGTGGTTTTTTTCTTTGGGTATAAGCGAAGAAAAGCGACAATAAGCATTTCGAGAAACTTTTTAGATCTGAGATGAGGTGTCAAACTTAGACAGACTAGGCTAATTATAGACAATGGCAGACTTGGAGAGACACAAGGGTTTTATGAAATATGCTTTGAAGCTGGCAAACAATGCACTACACAACAACGAAGTCCCCGTCGCTTGTGTCTTTGTCTATAAGAATCAAGTCATTAGTTATGGTATGAATAATACCAATGATTCCCTTTCTGGTATAACACATGCAGAGTTTAGAGGTATAAATATTATTTGGTCTAAATTACAATCAATGACACCAACACCTGGTATCGCTTTACAAGATATTTTCAAAGAAATAGATCTATATGTCACTGTGGAACCTTGTGTTATGTGTGCTTCTGCTTTAAAACAAATTGGTATACGTAATGTTTATTTTGGTTGTGGTAATGAAAGGTTTGGTGGGAATGGTAGTTGTTTAAAGATTAATCAAGATTCTACTACTTCGGAAAATAATTATAAATCTTATCCTGGGATCTATAGGAAAGAAGCAATCATATTGTTAAGAGATTTTTATACTCATGAAAATACAAAAGCTCCAGTACCAAAGGAGAAAAAAAATCGAATTTTGAAAAAAGATGAATTCCCTCCATTGATATGGTCAAATTATATAAATGAAATGGATTTTAAAAACTTTTTTGGCGTGGATAAGTTATGGGCTTTTGAACAAAATTTAGATTTAGATGATGAAATTAACAATGATATATTAGATTCTCAAAATATTAATATTGATGATATAATAGAATGGTCAAATCAACCATTACCTGGATTAAACAAGAGAAGGAAAACATAAATAATAATTTCCAATATCTGCAATTCCATATACATGATAATCAATATCATGATGACCTCAAAAGATCAAAAATAAGTGATATGTTTCAATTTGATTTTGAAGTTGAATAGATTTAAGGACGTTAACGGGATAGTTATAATAACTATGTACATTTTCTTGATTGAAAGATTCCCATTAGATCTTAATCACTAAGATTATTACACATAATCAGATTTGTATTAGACCTTGTATAGAATGCATACAAGAAACCAAATATTTGGTTAAATTGATGAGTATTATTCATGTAAGTCTAAATTTCTTTCTCGCTTATAATCGGTTATAGGATGGTATGGTATAATGAACAACAGATATATATCAATAAATGATTTGTCCTACTCTGTATTATCTATATATTATAGAAGTCTATAGTACCATTAAGAACAGCTGTAAATAGCAATTATATTATAACTCCAAGTTTATATACAATAAAAAAACATACTATACTCCTTTTAATTCTTTTTCAATTGTACTCCATTTTTCAATTAAATCTTTATAAAATTTAATATTATTATCAGCTAAATCACCTAAAGTATTTTTCAATTCAATAGATTTTATATTTTCAAAATATTGAATTTCATGAACAGTTTGTTTTTCAAATGATTCCACAACAGTTTTTGCATTATTAACTTCTGAAGTTAAATTTTCAATTTTTCTTTCTAATTTATTTAATTTTTCACGTTTAGAAACTTCATGATTAACTCCTGTAAATTCTTCAAATTTATTTGTGAAAAAATTTGTTGAACTTCCTGATCCTGTTAATAAATTATTTTTATCTGTAATTGATTTATTTAAATAATCTGTTAATGCTTCATAATCAATTTGTTTTTGATCTTTTAATTTTAAAAGATTCTTTATGGATGTGATATAATGTTCAAGATCTTTTAATGAAATTATATATTCATTATCTAAGAAATTTTTCAAATTTGAAAATCCAAGACTTAATGAATTTAATCCATCACTAAATTTTAAAAATGGTATTTCTAATTCAGGTTCTAATTCTGCAATTTTTTTAATTTGTAAACTAAAATCATAAGAATCTGTTTCTAAATCACTATATCTTTTTAAAATTTTATTGAAAATTCGATCAATTTTACTAATATTTTCATCTAATTTATCTGATCTTTCCTTAATTTCTTGGAATTCTTTACTTTGTGAGCTTGCTGTCTTGAATGCATTCATGAAAACATCAGATATACCTTCATTCCCACCACCAAGTTCAGAACTTGTCTTAATTTTCAAATTAACTTTATAAGAATTCCAATCATGACTTTCTAAGAAAATATGATAAATTTTTGATCTTTTCAATAATGGATGTAATGAAATTCTTTCTAAAAATCTATTTAATGAAGCTGCTCTTTTTGATGTAAATTCTGAACCAAATCTATCACCTTTAATATATTCTAATCTTTGTTTATCTGGTAATGGAGGTATAGCACATGCAGGGAAATCACCTAATAATACTTGATAAAGGAAATAAAAATCTGAAAAACGACGTCTCACAATGAACTTTGAGCTTTGAAATACTGGATTATTTGATTCTGTTTCAATAAGATATGAAATATATGCATTTTGCCCATCATTCTCCTTTTGAGCTTGTTTAACTGATGATTTGATATATAATGATTGAACATCAATCTTAGATTCCTTCTTGTCACCTATACTAGATTCATTACTCTTATTCTTTGTTGATGGTTTTTGATCTTCTAGTTGATCTTCTTCTGGTTCATTCAATGTTGTTTCATTCAATTGATCCGATATGTCAGTTGTGTTATGAGACGTTTCAACTTCTTCAGCACCTAATATTGGGTCTTTAACTTCACTATCCGACATTATACCTGTGTAATCCTGTATATCTTTCAATTCTCTATTATTTTATTCCAAATATATCCTAATTACTTTCAAAATTATGTCACAATTGATTAAAATTGCCTCTTTAAATGTTTCTTTTTAGTTAGGGTTTCTCCATACAAGATTATCAAAAAGCAGATACCGAATTAAGAATTCCCAGTTCGCGATCCGGGTTACTTTATAAATAATGGAAAGGTGGTACGAGTCACACAATAGATAACAAATTATTCATTCATAACTTCATTTCATTTCAATTTAATTTCAAAACTAATTACTATATAGCACATTCTTTGTATTGTCTATTTCCATATGGAAGATACTATTGATCACCCAGTTCCATTCAATGACTCTTCCTGGTTGTTCTTCCCCTTCTATCAGTGTTTTAAACTTATCAATAAAACCTTTTTCATTTGAAATCATAATATATGAACCATCTGGATTTTTAGCTAATGATTTTAAATTTTTCATATCTTTAATAGTTTTAACAATACTGATCTTATTGGCACCATGAGCTTTTAATATTTTTTGTACAATAGCTGCACCACCTGGAATCTTTGGTGTTATATTAAAACACATATCATGGAAAATTCGATCATATGAATTAATTCTTCTCTTGGATCTATCCATTAATTCTGTTAATGATATAGAAGTTAATTCTTTTACAGAATCCGCATTTGTAACATCGATACTAAAATTGGAAATATCTGGTAATGAATTAACATCATTTGGATCATTTTTAAATTTGATTAATACTTCTTGAAGGAAAGTTGGTGATAAAATATAATCTAATTGATAACTTAACCCAGTAAGAAATTTTTCAGTTCTCATGAATTTTGGTGCAATGATGGCATTAATGTTGTTTTTAAATTCTTTATGTAATGTAATACCAAGATTACTTAGGATTTGTGTATCAGATCTATTAAAATTTAATTCCCAACCAGTTGCAATAGCAATTATATTGTATGGAGTTGATGGTGTCTTTTTAGCTTTTTTAGCTTTTGGTAAAGCTTCATGTTTGACTTTTGACACTGGTTCTTCCTTTTCAGGTGTATCTTCTTTTTCTTTGCTTGATTGTCTGCTTTCTCTTTTTTCCTTTTCTGCTAACTCTTCAGCTCTTTTACGTTTTCTAGCTTCAATTTCCTCTGGTAACAATGGAATATCTTTAGATTTATGATGTTTTTGAAACCAATTCAGTTGTTCCATATCTTCATGTAATTTTAAAGCTGCTTTATCTTTAGCCTTACGACCACTTGATGGACGTGTAGTAGATAAAGGAGTAGTTGAGCTAGAATTATTAGAAATTGTTGATTTTGCAGCTGGAGTTTCTGTAGGAACTGGCGGTGGTGATATTTTGGAGACATTAACTGATTTAGGTTTTGGTGTTGATTCATGAGCTTGTGAATTCTTTTTACTACCCTTTGAAGGGGTTTTAGATGTTTCAACATTTTCTTTAAGTGGTGATTCTTGATCTTCTTCAGATTTATTTGATAGAATGTTATCATCATTTGGATTTTTTGGTGTCAGAATTCTATGAACATCTGATGGTAAAATAGTATCAGCAGTAGAATCTTCAGCTTCAGAATCTTCTATAACATTTGCAGAAAAATCTGAATTCCCATCTTCATAAAATTGTTTCAGTACTTGCATATCTAATGGAGTTTCACCAGCAATATCGCTCATTTTCAATGATCTTGGATAGTGTGAATATCTAGGATTATCAACTGATTTTAAATCCCAAGCAGCATATGTTTCTTCTAACCATAGATGATTAACAACTGCAATACCACCCCATTTCTTAGCGGCGTTGTATTTTGATCCGGTTTCTGAAGCTGTTATTAAATGTGTATTTCTTTGTTTTAATGAAGTGGTAAATTCAGCACCTAAAGCTTCAACTAAACTTTTAACATAAATCCGAACATCACCTGAATAATTTGTTGATGTAATAACAAATTTCTTCAATTGTGGCATACCATGTTTAACATATGGATAATGTAAGAGTTTCTTATAAGGTGAAATATATTTTTGATGTTCAACCATCCAATAAATCCAATTCAAATTACCAACATGTAAACCTTTTCTACTAGCTGATCTATATTCTTCACCTTCTCTATATTTCCCGAGATAACATTGTGCGTTTGTTAATGACTTATTAATAACACCACCAGAATTTTCAATCAATGAACTAATAACATCTCTTGATCTTTTGGTTAATTCTAAATCTTCACCAAGATAAAATGATTTCTTATTAAGAAACTTTTTTTGTGCTTTAATTAGATTTTTATCTTTACTAACAATATCAAGTTCTTTCAATTTTTCAACTTTTGCATCAATAGATTCACCTTCTTCTAATAAATAAGGAGTTTCATCTAATCTTTTCCTTAATTTCAAACAATCATCAATCCAATCTGGTAAAACAACTTTGATTTGACATTCTTCAAGTGAATATACTGCAATACAAGCATCTTCATCTGTATCAATTGAAATCAAATGTGTGACAAATTTATTCAAGGTTTCAGAAAATGATCCACCAAGAGCTCTAACACCCCCATAAATAGCTTCTTTATCAGATACAGGTAATCCGCCAACACATACATGAATATCTTTCAAAACGTGTTTTGGGTCCGGAGAATAAGGTCTAATTGGTGGTGTTTTATTTTGTTCTTCAGTTTTATGGAAAAATTCACTAGTTACCACTGGAATCATATTTTCTTGTGTGAAAGTATACAATTCAAAATCAATATTGTTTGAAGCGATATGAGAGTATTCACCTTCGATCAAATCTAGTTGTTGAAGTGGTGAATCATTACCAAATATTTTATACTCAACACCGTGATTTTGTAAGATAGTGGCAATAGCATCTGCTTCTTCATCTGGAAGGTCCGCAGACTTGATAATGGCAACCTTGAAACCTTCAAACAGTCTTTTCATCTTTAACAATGATTATTCGGTCTATTAATATTCCCAAACTGTCGTGGTTGTCTCGATGATGTTATTGATATACGTCTATGTTTTTGTTTTCAATTGAAGTTTTTTGAATTTGTTTTGGAGGGACGCGAAATTTTGGCGATTTTCTGGAAATTTTTGGTGTCAGTCACGTGGATTTTCTTTATAATTATCAACACTTGATTTAAACGTGAACAATGGCCTGTTTCGATAAGTAGGTTGTATAAAGAATGTCACTTTTTAATGGTCTAGGTATCTGATTTCTTGTGTTGTTCTTCTTGGGATGTAAATGTCATGAACGCGGTAGATGGCTTTCAAGTTATCGGGTATGCGAGTTGTTGCAAATAATAATCGAGCATTCGTTCACTTTTGAAGGTTAAAGCATGATATTTTTATATATATATACTATATAGCTTGTTGAAAGTTTGGTTTCCAATGATGCTTTGCATTTTTATTAATCTTTGAAGGGCTGTAACTAGGTACTGTCTAATAATTTCATAATCCAACAATGGTATCTGAGGTTGAAGAAAGCATAAATGCTATCAAGACACTCATTGGTGAAAAATTCCCAAATTTGAGAAACATTTTCCAAGAAGGTATACCATCATCAGAAATCAATGATTTTGAATCAGAATACAATATCAAACTTCCAAAAGATGTTGTAAAATATTTACAACTAGTCAATGGCGAATCGCCTTATGAAGAACAAAATCAATTCATGATTGGGGTATTCTTAGGACTAGAAATGTTATCATTAGATGAAATCAAACGTGAAATGAATGTATGGAAACAAGTTGTCGATGAAAATCCAGACTTTGAAGAAATGGAACTTGAAACTTATCCAAAAGGTTTTGTCTCTCCAGTTTACTGTGATGCTAATAACTGGATTGGATTAACTACTGATGGGAGTGGGAATAGCATAGGTATTGATCTTAATCCTGGTCCTCAAGGTAAAATTGGTCAAGTTATAGTATGGGGTAGAGATTATATGGATGAACGTATTGTATTGTTTGATACTTGGTCTTGTTTTTTGGAAAAAGTGGTTAAAGATTTACAAAATGATAAAATTTATAAAATTGAAGATAATGCTTTTGAAATGTTGGATGGTGAAAATGATGAAATTTATGGTAATTATATGGATTATTTATTCGAAACAACTTTGAAAAGGCTTAGATCAGGCAAATAATGATGATCATTATATAATCACTACGTCATTATTAATCCCAATAATTGTCTTTTATTATAGTACATACTTAATTTAATCAGAATCTACATTAATAACAATTTTTTCTTCATTTTCCTTCTCCTTCTTGTCTTGACCTTCTTTTTTCTCTAATTGTCTAGCCTTTTCAATTTTTAAATTAGCTTCATCTTTTTCCAAATTTTTCGACAAGGTTCTCTTGTGTAAATTTTCTGAAGGTCTTTTAACTGATGGTAATAAAATATTTGTATTTGATGTCCTACTATTTGTTCTACTTCTATTTGTTTTTGGTGAACCAGCTGGTGATGGGTTTGGAGATCTTGTTTTAAATGGTCTCAATCCATTTTCATCAACTGATAATGAATTGTTTGAATTGGATTTTGGTAATGGTGATGAAACTTGACGAGGTTTTACTGAAGAATTTTTTAAAGATTTGATTGATTCTTCAACTCTTTTTTCTCTTTCTATGTGTGAGATTTCTAAATCATTCAATTTGCCATATAATTTTTCTTGAAATTCTGGATTTAATAGATCTTTAATCAACGGTTCAAATTCAATCAAATCATCAAAATTAGCACTAACATACTTTGGTGAAGGTCTAATTAATAAATGGTATAATGGTACTCTTTCATTTTGAATTATTTGATCTGGTGTTTTGATCTTGGTTGAAAGATGTTTCAATATTACCAATAAAGTTGCAAGATTTTGTCTTGGAATTGCACCCAGTATTTTTAATTTTGAATCTTGATCAGTATTTCCATTATATGCAGATTTTAAAGAATCATAAGAAGTGAAAGGTATAACACTATCTGGTAATTCTAATAACCAAAGCTTCAAGGCATTAAGAATAGATGAAGTTGGGAATTTTTTAAATAAATCATCAACAATTTTAATGATGACAAAAGAATAAATATCTTGTTTTGAATCTTCTGAATATTGTTCTTCAAGTTGTGGTATTGAGTTTTCAATAAATCTTTTAACTTCATTAGCAATTTTAATATCCAATTCATTTGCCCAATATGTTTCAATGTCATCAATATTATCTAAATGTTTAATGATATTTTTAATGAAAATTGAAGCTGATTTTGTCTTATGATCTTCATCTGTGATATCAACATGTTGGTTAACAAGATCATTTCCAAATATTTGTATAATATTATGTGATTTTGATATAGAATGATCGATAAATTGAATTTCATGCTTTGGCCAATACCAAGATGCTGAAGGATTAATTGATTTTTGTAAAACTTCATATTTCAATGTATCATCATTGTAAACAAAATCATTGTTAATCGTCTGTAACGATTGGAATTGCTTTTGAGATTCATTATGTATTAATTCATTAAATTCCTTTGTAACAAAATAAATAAGTTTAATTCTATTAGTTTCATAAATTTCAGCTTTATGACTAATTTCTTGAATTGAGTTTTCTAAAATTGTTTTATCTTCTTCATTTTTCCTTATTGTTTCAATATGTTTTTGTTTTGCATCTTCAACGTGTTGTCTTAAGGTATCAGCATCCAAACTTTGACCTAATCTTTTCTTCAGGCCATCAAAGACATTACGTTTTGGTACTTTGGAAAAAGTGGTGGTACTAGTGCTAGTATTTGTGATAGCCACTGTTTCAGTGGAATCATGAGATGTTGATGGAGTTATTTGAACTTCAGGTATTGATTTTTGTGTATCGAAATTTGCAATATATTTGGCTAAATCAGTAAATTCAAAATAACCTTCATCAGAAATAAATTTATTTGCAGATAATTTATTCCAGTTGCTAATCAGGCCTAAATTAATTAAATCTTGACCAAATTTCTCAATTTTTCTTCTTGAATCTTCATTTTCTTTATTTGATCTTAACCATTTAGAGAATGATTCACTACTAAAATATTCATTGTTTATACCAGGAATTGGAAACATTCTTCTTTTCAATGGGATTTGTTGAGTTAATTTCAACATGAAATTTTTCAATTCTTCAATATTTCCAAATGAACTATTACCAATTGTAAGTGGGAAATCAAAAACTTCATCCTCTTCAGATTCTTCACTTTTATCATTACTACCACTTTCAGTAACAGAAGTATCAGTATTTGATTTACTCAATACAGGTTCTTGAGATGATTCTTTCTTTTCTGGTAATGAAGGAAGATCTTTATTTTCTTTTTCATCACTATCCTCCAATTCTCTGCATTTGGAAATGAATTGTCTATCTGTATTTTTAGCTTGTTGGGTAGATTTTGTATATGTGAAATATTGATTATTCAAAGTTTTCTTGGAGTCTGATATAAAATCATTGAAATCCTCTAAGAACTCTTCAAGTCGTAGTATAACATCACTTTGAATCTTTAGTGAAGTGTTTGTTTTGAGTTCACTTGCAGTTTCAGAGTTTTCTAATTGAACGCGTTTCAACTGTTTTAATGATCCTAATGATTGATGTGTTTCTTCAAACTTTTGGATTATTTTTGAGGATTTGATATCACTTTTGATCTCTTGATGTTTCACAAATCTCTTGTTTCTATTCTTGTTGATTTCTTTTAGCTTCTGGGATTGGATTTCAAGTAGATCAACATAGCTTTTGAAGTAATCCAACTGGTCTGTCCCTTCATCACGACTCTCTTCCAACGTATGAATTAACGTCTGAATCCCTGTAATATAATCAGACGTCCAGAAAATATTCTCAAACTTCATCTCCCTCGGTGTGTATTACCGCCTAACACTCCTGTGTGTTTTCAATGGCGCTTATTTGTTCCTGTTGATGTTTTTGATCTTTCGATCGTATTTTGTTTCAGAGATCAAAAGGACGCCTTTCGAGATCACCGGTCATGATGACAGAAGCCAAAGAACCACGAAATTTACAATAGAGAGCACTGGGAAACAAAACTACAAATCAGTTCTATTTTAATAAGCGTGTGTACTATAGTTGTGTGATTTTCCTTTAACTACACAATTCTCCCATGATCAGGGTCCAATTCGTAACCAAAAGCACGCGCAACAGAATATATCCAGTCTCTCACTGTACCAACAACAACTTTAGCCAAACCTTGAGTTTTACCACGTTTAGATTTGCCTGAAATATCATCGAAATTACCACTGTTGAAATTAGCTGAAGCTGTTGGAAGAATATTATCACTAGCACTTAATGAAACGAATAATCCAAATGGGATAAACCAAATACAAATACCGAAAAATGATGCAACTTCTGAAAAACTAGCAATTCTTGGTGCTTTATAATTTGGATCCAATCTATATTGTGGTGCTGGAATCTTTGGATTGCTGAAATGTTGAAACCATAAGTAATGATTAACGACAACCAAGATACAACTTGCAATGAAAACGGGACTTTTCAATTGAATCAATGGGAAATGTTTTAAATTTTGTAAATATATCACATATGTAACAATTGAAAACAATGTGAGCCAGAATGGGAACCCGTCAAATAGCCATAACAGTACATAAATACCAATGATTGTGTAAATACTTCTTGTTAAGAATTTTTTTGTAGGTGCTGATTGTTCCTCCACCAATTCACTGATGTAGAAAAGCCCAGAGGCAATGGACAGTGTCAAAAGCACAAACCCCAGCACGATACCGGCATAAGACAACAAGCTCAAAAACATGATCAAATCAGTAAATTAAAAAACAATTGAATTCAATGTGAAATAACCTTAGAATCCAATACTTTCTGCAGAATTTCAATCGAATCAAATCGAATTTTAAACAATGATTTGTTCAAAAACGCAAACGCGCTTCACAAATTATAATTATAGTCGCGAATTTAACCCGGTGAACAATTTTGGAAGCTTTTCTTGTTAAGGGCAGAAAGACGATAGATTTTGCAACTTTTATACGTTTATTAGGTATAGAGCTTTGAGGTTTTGTTTATTCTTCGTCGGTGCTTAATAGTTGTTGTATTCACACTTGAAAACTTTAAAACCTCTTGTTAATATTATTCACCGAAAGATGCTTGTGAAAAGACTACCCACAAGAATACGTCATTTCTCTTGTGCAAGAACAAATTTAGCTATAGATCTATCTTCAATAATACAGAAATCTGTTGGTGATGTTAAACAAAAGAATGTTGAAAAAGAAGCTACAGAAGCTCTAAGGAAACAAAAGGAAGCTGAGCTAAAGAATAAGAAACAAGCTGCAAAAGATTCCATGATAACTGCTGAAAAATTGAATAATGTTTACAGATCAGAATTTAGAACAGAACCTACACTTGCTGAAACTTCAAAATTGAGTAATTTTTTCTTTAATGCAAAAGTCAAATTAGACTGGATGACTGAAGATTTCTTAGACATGCCAGGTGAAAGAGAAAGATATGAAATTGAGCAGAAAAGGTTAGCTGAAGAAGAGGCTAAAACAACGCCTTTAAATGATATTGTGGAATTTGATGAAGATTTTGAAGACAAAAATACCCAACAGTCTCCTTCTGAATCAAGTGAAATAGCACCTGGTAATGGATTTGTGAAACCAGATGTTAAGCTTGGGTTACCTGAAGTTGTTTTCTTGGGGAAATGTAACGTTGGTAAATCAACTTTATTAAATGCTTTAGTTTCACAAACAAATTCAAAAGAATTGGAAACTTTTGCATATTCTTCAAAACATGCAGGATTTACCAAATCTATGAATGCTTTCAATTTAGGTGATAGACTAAGAATTATTGATACTCCTGGTTATGGTGTTAAAGGTCGTGCATATCAAGGTGAACAAGTATTAGAATATTTACAGCATAGAAAAGAACTTCAAAAATGTTATCTTTTAATAAGTTCTGTTGATGGTTTTAACCATTATGACGAACAAGTTTTAGATGTATTGATTGAAGCAGCTATACCCTATGAAGTTGTTTTCACTAAAGTTGATAAATTGAAAAATATTAAAACTGTTAAATCAAATATTAAAGAAAGTGGTATACTTAATAGTAAATTAGCTCCAGATTTATTATTTGTTAGTTCAGATACAAATAGGAAATTCCCTAAGAGACAAGGATTTAATGAATTGAGAAAATCAATATTTGATTCTTGTGGATTAAATTATGGATTACAACCATTGAGTAAACGTGATGATAAGAAATGATAGAATAGCAAACAATCTTGTACATACACTTTTGTATATAATTATAATGAATAAAAAGTACATATACGCTACAATCTTTATCATTTTTCATTCAAAAATCCTATATTGTACATTAAAACTGATGCTCATAAAGAGAGAAAAAAATGATAACTATGTTCTGAAGAGTAATGCAGCTTTTTTATATTTTATTTTTAAAACAGCTGATTTATTATAATAAAATGCTGATGATATATTTTTTCAATCAATAATTTAGAAACGACCTCTACCTCTTCCACCAAATCCACCTCTTGATCCACCACGACCACCACCGAATCCACCTCTTGATCCACCACGGCCACCACTGAAACCACCTCTTGATCCACCAAATCCACCTCTTGATCCACCACGGCCACCGAAGCCACCTCTAGAGCCACCACGGCCACCAAATCCACCTCTGGCACCACCTGCACCACCACGACCTGCACTCTTCTTCTTTTTTGGTTGTGGACCTGCAACTTTTGGTTTTGGTAAGAATCTTTCAATAGGTAGAAGTTTATCTGGACCAATATAGAATTTATCACCTTCTTTGAAACTTGTAGCTTGAACACCTTCACTTGGTTTAATAGTAAAGAAAACTTCATTTAATGGACCTAAAATTTCATCAACTTTACCAATTTGAGTTTTATTTTCTAAATATATTGGAGCATTGAAATATGGAATTTTAGTATTGATAGAACGACATAAGATGTCACCTTCAACTGGATGAAGGAAAGCACCCATTTCTAAAACGGTATCTGGAGGACCTTGAGGAATTGGTGGTCTACCAAAACCACCTCTTCCACCAAAACCACCTCTGGAACCACCACGGCCACCGAAGCCACCTCTGTTACCACCTCTGTTCATGATTTAAAATGGGTAATAATAAAGAGTAAATTTAACGATAAAGAAAATCAAGAAGAACTGGATTTAGGCTTCAAGCTTCGTTATATAAATCTTTAAATTTTATTAAATTTTCACTTATTTATTCAAGTGCAGAGTATATAGAAATTTAATAAAATTTTTTTTTGCATGATATTTCCGAGGGGCCATCGGGTCATGTGATTTTTTACCACCGGATTTCCTTTTTTCGTTTCTGACATAATAAACAAATTAATTGAAGCGTCTTGTTAACTATGGGAACTTGGAAAATATTCTGAAAGGTGTTGAATTAACGGTGTTGTTGTTGTTATTGAATAGTTATGGTGAATAAAGACACGGCCATTGATGCTCTGGTGAAAAGTTCATCCGTTAAAAATGGAGAAATAAAGATTAATCAAAAGGTTTTAGATGCTGCTTTGAAAACAATAATTGAAGATTTGAAAAGACAAAGTTCATTGAACATTCCAAAATCATTTTTTGAAGACATACTATGGCCATCCTGTTCTGAAAAGACAGACTCGCATATTTTGTTGGTTGCTGCTGGTATTGTCTCTAAGCTTGAGCATAATGATGACTTCAAATGTCTTGAATCTGATCGTTTACCTGATTTTATACTTCGATTATTACAAATATTTCATAAAGATAATGGTTCTTTGATAATTAAAACACTCATTGTGAAAAGTTTCAATGCATTATTTTTAAATCTGCATATAAGTGGAATAAGGAAACAATTGGCACCATTTGTATCAATCTTAATATGGGGTAATATTGATGATTATGAAGACTTATTAGTCAAACATGGTTTGAATGCACAATACTCTAAGCAAAAGGCGTCTTTAGATAAGCTTTCAAAGATTGAAAAGGTTGGAAACTCATTAAAGACCAACTGGATTTCAAATTCAATCGATGTTGCAGTGAAAAACTATGATGTTAAAAATAATGATTCAATCATTTATACCAAATCAGTTTTAGTACTTTTAAGAGATTTATTAGCACAAATCCCAACAAGAAAGTTTTTGAAATCATTATTGGCACATAAAAATATGTTATTTACGTTAACTTCCTCTCAAATTAATGATGATGAACTGTTATCCATTTTGGACTCTTATACATTTTATTTCAAATTCCCAGTTGATGAACTAACAGGTGAACTTATATCATCAGATACAATTGAAAAAATAATTTCGGACAATTATTTGAAACTTCAAGTTTTATCAAATAGTTTATTTGCTGAAAAGCTTCAAGATCTAGCATTTGCAACATATGAACATTTAGAAGATAGATCAAAGCTTAAAAATTCGTTGAGTATACTTGATTCTCAAGAGCTTGCTGAATTATTTAAAGGGTTTGGATTCACATTACCTAAAGTTAACAGCCAAGATCAAATTATTGATTCTTTTATCTTCCAATTGACTCCATTCATCAATCCTCAGACATATTTAGAGAATTTAGGAAGTTTCATCAATGAAAAAACGATTCTCAATAAAACAAGGCAGTCTGGTCTTAAATTAACTGGTCAATTCATATCTGAAGGTGATTATTTACTGAGAAATTATATAATTTATAGAGATGAAGTGTTCAAAGAGATTAAAAGTCATTTGGAAAGAACAATTTCAAGATTAACTTTGAAAAATGATAAAGGCAAAGAAAAAGTTACGGGAAAAAGTAATTATGTTTCAAAATTATCTCCAGATGATATTAAATTTAGCTCAAATACTTCAATAGATTCTGCCAAGATCAAAATATCATTAAATGAATTTTCTAATGAAGTTACTAAAAATTGGACTTCACTAAAACAAGAAGATGTTATTTTATTAGTTAAACTTGGGGTAAAATTCCCAAAGGGTAATGATCTTGAAAAATTAGGTGTAACAAAGATTGTCACTGCTGTTATCAAAGACGTAATTAATAATAAATCTACCTCAGATTTGAAAGTTGATATCAAAGGTTCCATAAATAAAGAAGAAAATCAATCCAATGAAGATGATCAACCATTTTCAATTGCTTTAAGATTACCAAAAGAATTAACAAAGTATAACCAAAAACTCAATAAGGCATGGGAGAACATAAACAGAGTTGAAGATCAATTACCAGAATGGTTATATGATCATGTTTTAGGTTTAGGTGGAGAAATTGATGATTCTTTAGAGTTGAGGAAATCAGTAAGGCTCTTACACAATGGAATCACAAAAGAATCAATTGAGAAATCGTTTCCGAGTTATAAAGTTACAATTGATGGTCAAGATACTAAAAGAAGAAAAGTTGATCCTGAAAATAGTGAATCACTTACTTCTCCATTTATCATATGTACTACAGATAATGAAATAGTATTGAAACCACTTGAAGCTGAATCAAAATATCGAGACTTACAATTCAATGAACAACAAACTAAGGCGCTTATAAGCTCACTCTCTAATGGTTTAACTTTGATTGAAGGTCCTTCTGGAAGTGGTAAGAAACAAGTCATAAACACATCAATCAATACACTAGTTGAAAATTATCCAAATGAAAAAATCCTAATAATATCCAAGAATGGAGGAACATTGAACCAATTATTTCAAGCCTTAGATAAACCTAATGAAGGGGTAGATACACATTTCAACCTAACAGATTCTGAAGCTAAGCAAAACAGTATTCAAAAAGCAAATACTACACTGGGTGTATTATTACAAGAAGTTGATCAGTTAGCTGTTAGTTTAGGTCTTGATCCGTTATATGGTGATAGTGGTATTTCAGCTTTACAATTTTTTACACATCAAGTGAAACCATTGTTTGAAAAGTTTTTAAATGAAATCAAAAGCAATAAAACTGTTAAAACTTTAAAAGAATCATATCCATTTGCAAAATTTGGTGATTCGATCATTGTCGATGACACGTCATTTGTTGAAGGGTTGAAATCTGTTGTTAAGCATTATACTTCTATCTCATCTATATTTCATAAAATTGAAGAGTTATCACCATTATCACTTAGTAAAAATCAAGATGAAATATTTGATCATTTATTGATTACATATGGTAAAGTTGTTGGGGTTTCAGCTGATTCCTATCCAGGATATTTGAAAAAATTTACAAAATTAAATATAAAGTTTGATTCAATAATAATTTCTGATGCTTCACAATTAGATGAATTCGAGACTTTATTTCCATTAGTTTTGAGTAATAATTCATTGAAAAGGGCTTTACTTGTTGGTGATACAATCCCATTGAGTGAGGAGAAACAAAGTTTTTTTGATAGAGTGAAAAATCAAGGTTCTAATCTTATAAAATTTAATCAAGTTTATGATAAAAGACTAGAAATAGTTGAATTACTTGAAGAATTTTATTCTGGTAAAATTACAACCACAGCTCATCCTGAAACACCAAATGCTGGTGTTTTAGAAACAGTTAAATTAATAGAACTTAGCTCAAAAGAATCTGAAGGTAAGCGTCCAATAGTTGCTAGTGCATTGTATGCATTGAAGTTTTCCAGATATTTGATATCAAAAGACTATTCACCGGAAATTATAACGATTTTAGCATTGGATCCATTACATGAAGCATTGTTGAAAGAAATCTTCAGTGATCTCGCTACAAATATAAGTACCATCGCAAAATATAGAGGTCAATCAAATGATATTGTGATCTTACCTTTGAATGATACATCAGATAATTTGGATGAAAATTTACTTTCATTAGCATTATCAGCTTCTAAAAAAGGATTCTATATATTTGGTACTGAAGATGTTGTTAAATCTGATGAGTTGAAAAGTAATACAATTTTTCAAAACATTTACAAGCTAACAAAAGATCACAAGTTGAAATTGGTTCAAGATGAAAGTTTCAATACAGTTACTAGAAAAGTTAAAGATAAAACTTCGTCTAAAGTGGTTGATTTTGACTCAATTGAGGAACTGATCGAAGGAAATGATAACTGATTCTTAATAGCAAAGTATATACACCTGAAACTCATACAAATTGTAGCATATAAACTCAATTATAATCGATTAAATTATATACGTTACTTATAATACTTTATGTGCGTTACATAAGCACCGGGTTACTTTTTTGAGATTTTAAATTTTGATCGAAATTCGCGAAATTACATAATCTTGTTTTTTTCACGATTTTCAACATTTAACAAAAGTATTGAAAAATTAATGAAATGAAAGAACAAAATTGAATGTGCTAAGTTAATACTTCACTGAGAACAAAGATCAAGATGTTTCAAAGTGGATCTATACTTAAGAGTATAGGACTTGGTCGTTCCTTCCAACAATTAAGCATACGTTCTTTTAGCACTTCATCACCTATTTTAGCAGGTCGTCCAGCACCATTAAGAAAATCATTACGTTATCTCAGAGCTAATAGACGTAAAGAAACCAATATTTTAAAACAAAGAAAATTAGAAGCTAAAAAGAATGAATTAGATCCAGTATTGGGTAAGAAAAATAATGCATTTTTGACAAGATTAGAAGCTGAAGTTCAAGAACCAAATGTTTTAACTAGAGGTTATGAAAAATCTGAAGTTGAAAAATTATTATATGGTGCTCAAGAAGCTTCAATTAAAGAATCATTTGCAAGTGATAGTGTTAGACAAAGTGCTATTAAACAAAGAGAAGCAGTTTTCAGAATTTTAAATATGAGAAATAGATCATCTGCTGAAAGTTTAAAATTTAAAACAGATTTAGCTAGAAAAGAATTTCAAAGATTTGATGGTGATACTGGTTCATCAGAAGTTCAAGCTGCAATTGCTACAGTTAAAATCCATCATTTATTCAAACATGTTGTTGAAAATTTCAAAGATTTTAAAAATATAAGATATATGAGAATGCTTGTACAACAAAGACAAAAAATTTTAAGATATTTGAAAAAAGATGATCCAGAAAAATATTATTGGACTTTAAACAAATTAGGATTAAATGATCATGTTGTTCATATGGAATTCAATATGGACAAGAGATATATGCAAGAATTCAAATGGTTTGGTGATAAAGTTCTTGTTAGAGATTCTCAAAAACAAAAAGAAATTAAACGTAAAGAAAAACGTCTTGAAAAGAAAGCTATTAGACAAATGCGTGCTGCTAAACAAGATCCAACTGCTCGTAGATTTTAAGAATGTATATATGAAAACTTGTAAATATATCAAATATATCATGAATTACAATTTATTATAGAATTAGTTGTAGTAAATTAACGTACAATTGTTTTTTATATATTTACAGATGAATTTAAAAACCAAAAAAAAAGAAAGAAACTAGTAAATATCTATAAAATCATAACTATGCATATTGTGTTTTTGTGTTTTGTGTCCTGTGTTTTCTATTCATTCATTTATATCATCATTAATTCAAAAACTTTTTAACTGGGCCACCAATATTTTCAACATCTAATAAGAAAGTATCATGACCAAACATACTTATATCTTCACCTAATTCAACATGTTTAATATTTGAACCATCACCACCGAAAACTTTTTGATTACCTTCTTTTAATTTATTTGCAATTTCTAATTGTTGCCAATGAGGAAATAAAATATCTGATTTAACACCAATAACTAAAACTTCTTTATTACTAAAATTACTTAATCCATCCAAAAGATCTTTTTCAGATTCTTCCCATGTTATTGTCTTGGTTCTTGGTTTAACTTTATAATTTTCATCTGGAACTGATGAAGTTGAACATGCAGGACCTGAACTTGTAATTTCTAAATTAGATTCATCTTCAAATGCTTTTTGGAATTCTAATCTTTTCTTTTCTGCTGCATTTCTATTAGCTTTACCTAAATCGAAAAGATCCATAGCTTTTGAAATATATAATAAAGAATTAGGATCATATTCTAATGAAAATTTATTACCTTGATGATCTAAATAAGTTTCAACAAGGAAATCTGGACATAACCCAGGTTTAACATCTGGATTTGCTCTTTCTCTTCCAAATCTAATTTCCCATTCTGGACCTGATCTATAAGTAACTGTAGCAATTTCTCTTGATAATTTCATACCAACATGTGGAGGAATAGAATCATAATAAAAACCTCTTTTCCAATTTGGATCAGACATTAAAACTTGTCTTTGAGCATGACGCATAGCAATTGAATAAGGATGAGATCTTGCACAACCAGAAATTGAAATGATTTTTTCAACACTATCAGGGAATTCTTGAGCATAAGCTAAAGATTGCATACCACCCATTGAAGAACCAACACTTGCATATAATTTTTCAACACCAAATTGTTCTCTCATTAATCTTTCTTGAGCTCTAACCATATCATTAACTGATAAGATTGGGAATCTTGTTGCGTAATGCTTGTTATCAGAAGGATCTATTGATGAAGGACCAGTTGAACCATAACAACCACCTATAACATTTGTACAAACAATAAAATATTTATTTGTATCTAATGGTAAATCTGGACCAATGAAATTTTCCCACCAACCTGGTTTAGTATTATCAGGTTGAGATTTTGCATGAGATGAAGCTGAAAGACCAGTATGTAAAAGAATAGCATTTGATTTATCTGAGTTTAATTCACCCCATTGTTCATAAGCAATTTCAAATTTTGGTAAAAATCCACCATAATCTAAAAATAATGGATCTTTACTTTGATATTTTTGGAACCCAGATTGAACTCTTGAATAAACAGGTTCAGGACCTTGATTTGTATCTATTTCACTTTTGATTGAAGGAATAGTCTTGTTGTTTGAACTTAATAAATCTGTTTTAGCTTGTAATTTATCAAGACATGGGAAATCCATAGCAGGATTTGAACTTGAAACTGAATCATTTGAAATGTTGTGTAGTTTTCTTTGAGATGATGATCTTGTTGAATAAGAAGCAGTTTGTAAATATGAGGAAACTATTTTGTTTAAAGCTCTAGTGGCCTCTAATCTAGAGGATTGATATATACTTGATCTCAACATTTGAGTATATGTTAAATATTTGTAATCCAAGTATTATTGTTTGTGTATACGTATAATACCAGTCTTTTATACCCAGATGATATATGATGCAGAACTCGAGGAAGAAATGACCTGTTCTTAACACCTTTCTTGGTTGTTTTTCTGTTAGAAGTATGAGAGATCCAAAGTGAATATCAATACTACATTTTTATCTCAAGTCATTTATCCAGATGCTGATTGATTCAAAGGTGCTTTGCTTTGGAGTTGAAAAATCACGTGTAATTGTGTGAAATTTGAAAACAGAGGCTCAAAAAACCGTTGTTTGAATCTCGGGTTTTGAATTTCAAGCTCATCTCAACTTCCAATTTTGGTGAGGAAGTCAAAGGTTTGGTTTATTTTTGGATAATGGGGAGTATGGAGAGCATGGTCTCTGGAGTGCTTGTGAGTGTGGTGGGGATATAGTACTTGGTCGATATTATCTGATTGCCTGATACCTGATACCATGGAATAATCAAATTAATCAATCTTGTGCAGTTACTCTGCAGGATTAATGACTTTGATCTGTTTATCATCACTAAACTCCATTGATAACAGTGAAGTTTTTCACCCATCATGAACACTTAATGGATTTCGTTTCAATGTCTTAATCCTTAAATCAATTCATTTATATTAACGTTAAGGAATTCCCATGGTTCCCTTCTGCTTGAAAAGAAATATCTATGTCCATATGAATCTATGATGTCAAGAAAATTCAAACTATGGTTTATAAAGATTTGTGACCAGTTAAGACATTTGGGAATTGAAATGAATTAATTATATTCAATTACAATCAATGGGTAATGGCTCTTGACTTCGAGTAATTATTATTCCATTATATTGTCTTTTCAAACAATTTTCTACTGGTACTATACTGATTATTTGGCGCAGAGTAATCAATATATATATATATATTACTTCAAATAAATGTTTTTACCAAGTGATATTAGGGTTACAACTCACTACATTCAACTTCATGGTAATTAAATTATTTTGGAATGAGATTAGTAAATCAAGCTATTCAAATACAGATCAGTCTATTCTGTCGATCTGACGTATACATATTATAACTCTATGATAGGCTTCTTGATCCATTAAGCTTTTTGTTGACTAATAGATCTTCCCATAGTATATATCATCAATATCCATCAATATGAATCAAAATCAAATCTCCATAAACTCCATAAACTCTATATTAATTTGTAAGCGGCTTCCACTTTAGGAATTACCTCCGATACTGAGTTCCGGTTCCCGCTTAGCACCTGACTTTGGGTCCCCAATTCCGACCTGTTCCAAAGTAGATTACAAAGCACTTTTCACAATAAAGATAACCAAAAAATTTAACACACTGTGAATTTTACAACTTTTGAATTTCAAGCATTTCAGCCATTTGTTCCACTAGTTTTCAATCGCTTGATAGTAGCTATTCATCTCTAGGTTATTTGCTAAAGAAGTCGCTACAAAATGAGCTTCCAGTTCATGAACCAGGAGAACTTTGAGTTCTTAAGCGCCACAAATCTGGAAACTGCTGGTACTAGTGTTGGTGATGCTGTGGGAACTGTTATCACAAATAATCAATTAAACGATACACTCGAGAGTTTCAACTATTTCTGTCATGGTAAAGAAGGTTGGGGTCCTCTTTCTGAATATGCTGACTTCACTCTATGTTTCATCAACGGTGGTCTTTTCACAATTTCTAATCTAATCTTCATCTTGGTTGGTTCTTTGCAAATCTATCAATTACATTATCAAAAATCATCTGTAAGGTTTAGAACTAACTCATGGATCTTCCACTCAAGATTATTACTTGTTTTGCTTCAAATTGGTATCACCATTGGTACTGCTTTATACGTTGGTGCTACAAGATATGATGATGTTAATTTTATTCAACCAGTTTTACAAGCTGTCGCATTGATTGTCGATTTCCATTTACATTATTTAGATTATATCCATTCCCAAATTACAAATAGTCCATTGTTATTATTTTGGTTAGTTAACGTCATCTTGAATACTTTGAGAGTGATTAATTTATCCGTTAGAGAAAAATTTGATCATTATTACATCTTGGTATTATTTTCAGCTATAAATTCATTATTCATTCTTGGTGTTACTTGGTTACCAACTAAACCTAAAACTCAATATCAAGCTTTAGTTGATGAAAAATCACCATTTGATGTTGCTGATATTTTTTCAGTTCTGACATTTTCTTGGATGACTCCATTAATGAAAAGAGGTCATGAACAATTTTTAACTGAAGAAGATTTACCAAAAATTCCAGATAATTTTGAAAGTAGAAATATTTCAAATTTCTTTGGTAAAATCTGGACTGATTTATCAAATAAATCTTCAAATCCTTCATTAGCCTGGGCTTTGATTAAAGCTTTTGGTCCTCCAATGCTTATTGGTAACTTGTATAAAGTTGTTCAAGATATTTTACAATTTTCACAACCACAAATGTTGAAATTTTTGATTCAATTTGTTAATACTTATAATTCAGATTTACCAGAACCATTAGTTAAAGGTTTCATGATTGTCTTGGGTATGTTTTCAATTTCTGTTATTCAAACTGCCTTCCTACATCAATATTTCCTAAATGCTTTCAATGTTGGTATGAATTTAAAATCTTCATTAACTGCTACAATTTATGAAAAATCTTTAGAATTATCAAGTGAAGAAAGAGGTAATAGAGCCACTGGTGATATTGTTAATTTGATGTCTGTTGATACTCAAAGATTACAAGATTTAACTCAATTTGGTTCCATTTTATGGTCAGGTCCATTCCAAATCATTTTATGTTTAACTTCTTTATATAACTTACTTGGTAATTCAATGTGGTGTGGTGTTGTCATTATGATTATTATGATTCCATTAAATTCATTTGTTATGAGAGCTTTGAAATCTTTACAAAAAATTCAAATGAAGAATAAAGATGAAAGAACAAGAGTTATTAGTGAAATTTTAAATAACATTAAATCTTTAAAACTTTACGGTTGGGAAGCTCCTTATAAAGAAAAATTAAATGATGTTAGAAATAATAAAGAATTGAAAAATTTGAAAAAAATGGGTATTTTACAAGCTTTTGCAAATTTCCAATTCAATATTGCTCCATTTTTAGTTTCTTGTTCAACTTTTGCCGTTTATGTTTTAACTCAAGATAAACCATTATCATCAGATATCGTTTTCCCTGCTTTAGCTCTTTTCAACCTTTTATCATTCCCATTGGCTGTTATTCCAATGGCTATTACCGCTTTTGTTGAAGCTTCAGTTGCAGTTGGTAGATTAAGTTCCTTTTTAAAATCTGAAGAATTACAACCAGATGCTGTTAATAGACTTCCAAAAGCTACTAAAAAAGGTGAAGTTGCAGTTCAAGTTCTTGATGCTACATTTGTTTGGCAACGTAAACCTGAATACAAAATTGCCTTATCAAATGTTAGTTTCACAGCTAAAAAGGGTGAAATTTCTTGTATTGTTGGTAAAGTTGGTTCAGGTAAATCTGCATTAGTTCAAAGTATTCTTGGTGATTTATATAGAGTTCAAGGTTCTGTTAATTTACATGGTAGTGTTGCTTATGTTGCACAAGTTCCTTGGATCATGAATGGTACTGTTAAAGAGAATATTGTTTTCGGTCATAAATTTGATCAACAATTTTATGATAAGACAATTAAAGCTTGTGCTTTAACTTTTGATTTTGCAGTTTTAACGGATGGTGATTCAACTTTAGTTGGTGAAAAGGGTATTTCTTTATCTGGTGGTCAAAAGGCAAGAATCTCATTAGCTAGAGCTGTTTATGCCCGTGCTGATGTTTATTTATTAGATGATGTCCTTGCTGCTGTTGATGAACATGTTGGTAAACATTTAGTTGATCATGTCTTGGGTCCAAATGGGTTATTACATAGTAAAACTAAGATTTTAGCAACTAATAAGATTTCAATTTTACAAATTGCTGATTCTATTACATTATTACAAAATGGTGCAATTGTGGAACAAGGTACTTATAATGAAATTAGTAATAAATCTGAAAGTGCTTTACGTGCATTGATTGAAGAATTTGGTAACAAGAGAGAACCATCACCTGAATTTAAAGAAGAAACTATTCAATCTGAAGATGTTGTATCATCTGAAGATGCAAGTGATAGTGATCTGAATGATCTGATTAGTTTAAGAAGAGCAAGTATCCAAACTTTGAAACCATTAAGATTTGATGATGATGCTAAAGATACAAGAAGAGAACATCGTGAACAAGGTAAAGTTCAATGGAGTATTTATTCTGAATATGCAAAAGCTTGTAATCCAAGATATGTTGTTTTATTTATCTGTTTTATTATTTTATCAATGATTTTATCAGTCTTGGGTAATGTTTGGTTAAAACATTGGTCAGAAGTTAACTCTAAATTAGGTTATAATCCAAATGTTAAGAAATATTTAGGTATTTATTTTGCCTTAGGTTTAAGTTCTGCCTTGTCTACTTTATTCCAAACAATGACTTTATGGATTTTTTGCTCTATTGAAGGTTCTAAAGCTTTACATTCAGCTATGATTAATAGTGTTTTAAGAGCACCAATGCAATTTTTCGAAACAACTCCAATTGGTCGTATTATGAATAGATTTTCAAATGATATTTATAAAATTGATGAAATTTTAGCAAGAACTTTTTCACAATTTTTCGTCAATAGTATTAAAGTTTTATTTACAATTATTGTTATTTGTTATTCAACATGGCAATTTATTTTCATTATTATTCCAGTCTTGGTTTTATATTCTTATTATCAACAATATTATTTGAAAACTTCAAGAGAATTAAGAAGATTAGATTCTGTTACAAGATCACCAATTTATGCACATTTCCAAGAAACTTTAGGTGGTGTTACTACAATTAGAGGTTTTGGTCAACAAAATAGATTCGCCTATTTGAATCAATCAAGAATTGATAATAATATGAGTGCTTATTTCCCAAGTATTAATGCAAATCGTTGGTTAGCTGTTAGATTAGAATTTTTAGGTTCCATTATTATTTTAAGTGCTGCAGGTTTAAGTATTATTACATTAAAATTTGGTGGTATTAGTGCAGGTTTAGTTGGGTTAAGTGTTTCATATTCTTTACAAGTTACACAAACATTAAATTGGATTGTTAGAATGACTGTTGAAGTTGAAACTAATATTGTTTCAGTTGAAAGAGTTAAAGAATATAGTGAATTAGAAAGTGAAGCACCAGAATATATTGAACCAAGACCAGCTGCTCATTGGCCTTCAAAAGGTGAAATTAAATTTAATGATTATTCAACAAGATATAGAAAAGATTTAGGTTTAATTTTAAAAAATATTAATTTAACTATAAAACCACAAGAAAAAATTGGTATTGTTGGTAGAACAGGTGCAGGTAAATCTTCATTAACTTTAGCTATTTATAGAATTATTGAAGCTGCTGGAGGTGAAATTGTTATTGATGGATTACCAACAAATGAAATTGGCTTACAAGATTTAAGACATAAATTAAGTATTATACCACAAGATTCACAAGTTTTTGAAGGTTCAATTAGAGAAAATATTGATCCAACAAATCAATATACAGATGAACAAATTTGGAATGCATTAGAATTATCACATTTAAAAGAACATGTTATTAAGATGAGTGATTCAAAAGAAGGTTTAGAAGTTAAAGTTCAAGAAGGTGGATCTAATTTATCAGTTGGTCAAAGACAATTGATGTGTTTAGCAAGAGCTTTATTAATTCCATCAACAATTTTAATCTTGGATGAAGCAACTGCAGCAGTTGATGTTGAAACTGATAAAGTTTTACAAGAAACTATTAGAAAAGAATTTAAAAATAGAACAATTTTAACTATTGCACATAGATTAAATACAATTATGGATAGTGATAGAATTATTGTTTTAGATAAAGGTGAAGTTAAAGAATTTGATTCACCAGAAAATTTATTAAAAAATAAAGATGGTATATTTTATTCATTAGTTAATGCTGATGAAATATAAATGAAAAATATAATTCATGTTGATAATTTAAATATAATTTTGTTTTGTTGTTTATAATAAAAATATAAAATAAATATGATTTTGTTAGATATAAATTTACTACGTAGTACGTACGTACTTTTTAACTGTAAAATATACATAAAAAACAAACATAATCATACATCACCACCAGATATCTAAATTTTATAAATAAAGCAAAAAAAAATTAAACTTACAATACAATCTTACAACTATCTCATTCTTTTCATTCTTCTTTTATTCTTTCAAAATTTCAATTTACTTTAATTTATAATTGATGAGCATTATTATCAACTTGATGAAAATCTAAAATTTCAGAATACATCATAACTCTCCAAGTATCAACAGGTAAATCAGCATCATTAAAACTCCAATCGAATTTTTCTTCAGCAATAGGTTCATCAGTTGGATCATGATAAGGAGCTAAATAAGGATGACTTAATACATCAGCAGCAGTAATTCTCTTTTTTGGATCGAAAACCAACATTTTTTCTAATAAATCAACTGCATCAGGTTCAACATTTTTAAAACGTTCAGTTAATGGGATTGGTTCTCTTTTTGGTAATGATTTAACAAATCTAAGGGTGTTTTCACTTGCAATTGTATCAATAACATCATCAGGTGGTGTACCTAATAATTCAGTTATAATTGAAAATTGATGAACATGATCTTTACCAGGGAATAAAGGTTTACCTTCAATCATTTCAGCAAATATACAACCAGCAGACCAAATATCAACTTCAGTATCATATTTTTGCCAAGTTAACATAATTTCTGGAGCTCTATAATATCTTGTTGATACATAACCAGTCATTTGTGGATCTTGGATTCTTGCTAAACCAAAATCACAAATTTTTAAATCACAATTTTCATTAATTAAAATATTTGAAGGTTTTAAATCACGATGTATAACACCTGCAGAATGAACATATTTTAAACCTCTAATGATTTGATATAAGAAATATTGAATAAATTGTTTTTCTAAAGGTCTTGAAGTTAATAATCTATGTAAATCAGTACCTTGTAATTCTGTAACAAAATAAATATCTTCTAATGGAGATAAGAAAATATCTTCTAAAGTAATTAAATTTTCATGTCTAAGATGTTTTAATAATTTTAATTCTCTATAAGTTCTTTTAGCTAAAACTGGTGTAGAAAAAGGTTTCATTATTTTTTTAATTGCAACACTTTGATTTGTTAATTTATCTTTTGCAGAACAAACTAAACCAAAAGCACCCATTCCAACAGGATTTAATTCAGTATAACGATTTGTAATTTCGAAAACTGTCCCAAATATCTGGGTACGAATGAATTCTTCTTGTGACATTTTGTATTATATTTTGATAGTAAAGAACGTGAAATTTACCCCCAATTTAAAACTAGGAAAACTCAATTGGAATATAATGGAACTTGAAACAACTAAAACCACACTGAAAGCTAGACTTAAACCAAAAACTAGTATATATTTGTATAAATTGAATATTCTCCAAACCCTTTTTTGTTTCTTGAATAGTTTAGTTGATATTCTTTTGTTGTTGATGATTTTTGTTTTTTCTTTGATTGTTTTTTTTTGCCTTTGCTACTTTTAAAAACAAAAATTTATATGACGTTTTTTTTTTATTTGATGAAGTAAGCGAGTGGCAATTTAACGGAGAATTTATTCATAAATTGACAATTATTAAAGTGTTGTAATGGGAATTGAATGATGGGAATATGTTTAATCAAAATCTCATGGTTTGTTTGACCATGTTCCCAAGTTTTCCTGGATTTTTAGCTTGATTTTTGGTTTTTTTTTAGTGTTTACGAGTTCTGTATGGTCTAAATTTTAATTAGTTGATTGACAGGTTGAATAGCAATTGAATTGAAACTATTGAAGAAATGTATACTGTCTTGATGAGAGAGGTTATACTAATGTCTGTTATTGTATCTCTGTCTCTTTGGCTCTCGTTTCCATGTTTTCGTTTGTTTCAATGATGAATGGTTGTTTATTTATTAGATCATGAAGATAAACATCATGAAGAAACATATCAAATAAAGACCAAAAGTACTAGGAAATCTATAAAACAAAAGGATTCAAAATGTCCTCAATCGATGACTTCTACGTAGTATATCCTTCACTTCCAAACCACTTCTTCTTTAACGCAACTGAACATTCTTCTTTAAATCTTCAATTGATTAACCATTAACGAAGGCTGTACAATACTAATTTCAAATAACGTCTTGAAATGGCTTAATAAAAAGGAAAAAAGATTAAAAGTCCAGCATAATTTAGTGGGATTTCAGCCGTTAATTAAAAGCCATCTTGATTAACAGTGCTTCATATTACTTCTTAAGATCTGTTCAAATCTTGATTATTGTTAAGATCATGTTAGATCTTATTATGTATGGTGATTTTCAAGAATGTAAACAAACATAATTAAATGTATGATATATATAGCTAATTACACATCAAATTATATAAAATCACTTAATATTGTACTACTCATTCCTCTGATTCTAATGATACCACTTATATTATAGGTTGTCTCCCAATGTTTCTAGCTATCTTGATTTCTCCATTTTCCATATAGTGTATGGTAAGTCGGAGAAAGGTCTTAACTATGAGGAATTTAAAAAACAATTAAAAAATACAACTTATGAACCTCATTTAATTCAATAAAATAATTAATTAAATATTAATAAAAAATTGTGCAGTTTAATTTAAGCCAATTATAAAATAAGCTTTTTTTTAAATAATTAAATGTGTCAAATTTCAAAAAAAAAATGTATGTCATAAATTTTATTATAAGTTTTAAAATTAATAAATCAAATTGACCCCAAAAAAATTTCACAAAAACTTGAATAATTCAAGAACTAATAGAGCTACAAAGTCAAAAAAACATGGTAAATAATCAGAAAATTCAAAGCTACATTATAGTATAATTACTATAAAACTTTGTCATTTATTCACCGACTATCCCTTTAGCTGTTAATTACACATTTCAATACACATTAAAGTACGATCGGTAATAAAAATTAATCCAACTCCGACAATAGAAAATTACGAGTAATCATCAAAATGATAAACAACAAACAATCAAAATATAAGCAAAAGACATTTGTTTACAGCTCCAAGGGTCTTTTAAGGCTTTCATGTTGTCCATGTTTATGATCCTAGATTGTTTTGATTTTTAAGTGTTTAAACATGAGACATAACTAGTTAACGCGTTAATATCGTTTGATAACTTTCTACTTTTAACCTATACAACTCCAAGTTAACTAACGGGTTTTAGAGGGTTTAGTTAATTGTGTATGGACAAAAGGCCAGTTCTTACAACATGATTGGAGTACTTGAGGACATATGTTTATTCATGTTTGTAACCTTTTTAAGTTAATTTTTTTGATCTTTATGCAAAGTTTTTGGTATACACGTACTTTGAAAAAAAAATTTTGTCCCATGTTTATGTTCAAAATGAAACGCGCTTTTTTTTTTGAAAAGTTTTTGTGTGTTTGTTTTGATTTCGATGCATTGTTTCCAATCATAACATGAGGCTTACTGGCTTACTTGATGGAGTTGATGGATTTGTAAGAAATATCACTAATGATTAGAATTATAAATTGATTTTAATTGTACAAGTTCAGTCTAGTATATTTGATTCAGTCTAAAACTAATCATGTCTTCAAATCCCTAGGATAGTCGATTTAATTGTGAGTCAACTCTCTTCCTCTAGTATACTCATCAAACATCAAAGCTCTTAAAATTTATCATTATTCCCTGACAACCATTTGTACAACAGTTTTGTTTTGTTTTGAGCTTTGAAGTTATATGTTTGTTTTGATTAAGTGTATATAGTCGTACTGATATTTACCCTTGTTTAAGGATCACATGTGGCGTAAAGTTCAGCACGGGGACCCTCAGGAGTCGGGACACGGGATTTAAAATCTACGAGTACAAAAATTTAAAACTGTATACAGAATTAAATCTGATAAGGAAATCATAAAGATCAGAAAGATTTTAAGACATGATGGGGTTCAATAAATCATCAGGATCAAGATCAAGCATCAAGTAGTTTGATCAAGTACTTTACAACCAGCCATAACTCATCTATCCAATAGAGTGTACTTGATTTATGAATTTTATTAGCCAAGTATAGTACCATGATTCTAATATCATTACCCCTGCTTCTTTATACAAACTCGCTAACTTTTTCAACTTTAATCTTATGAAGTTTACTGATTTTAGTAAAAGAACCAACTTGATTTAGGTGGGTTAATTTCTACTTTAGTATACGCGCTAAGAGTTAAGCTAAAGCTGCTAAGGCTAAGAAACTTAATTTAGATCTAAATGCATTGAAGCTTAGTTCCTTAACCAGCAAACCAGCATTTTCATCTTAGATCTAAAAGACAACCAACCAAGGTACTATAGATCAAGTTATACTACACATGTTATGTTAATGTTTATACCATTCGTTAATTTGATGATCTTGAATTATATGACAGGTAATTTCATATGATTTCAAGCTGGTTGTATGATTAATCATGATTCATCAGACATCAGACACTTTTGAAATCGTGAAAGTTGCCGTAAATAAGCGTAATGTGAGCAAGGTAATCTAAGGTTTTTTTCGAAGTAATAAGATTATTTAGCTAATTAATCCATGTATAACGTGAGCTTATACACATCTATAAGATTCTATATACTAATCACCACGCACTTATCACTCTATCAAACCACTTTTTCTAGCTTGAACTTTGTACCCTTGACATGATTGATGCCTTTATCTTTCTCCCACAAATTCAATTTTCAACCCACCGTAAAAAAATGAGCACGATGACTAAAAATAGAAAATCAAAATTCATGTTAAAGTACAGAAAACGGAAAAAATTTCATAGAATTCCAGTGATCAACACACGATTCTTACGATTCTTACATAATACGCATACCTGGCGATGACATAATCCCTTGTCATTTTATAAGCGGCCCACCAAGTGACCACCACCAAACTTTGACTGTTTACAAAACAAAAATGAAACATTAATTTTAGAAAGGGGGAAGGCCTAAAACTTAAGATTTTGATCTGGCATAATTAAGATGTCTTTCATTGGATTTAGTCAACCATTAAACCTTTTCTAAAAATATATAAACTACGTAGTTTGTATAAATAGATTATAAATTGATAAACCATATGGTGCACTAAACTTTCCTTTCCCTCCATAAACTGATGATTTTCTATTACAAACGCTAGAAAATCAAATCCTCTAGATTTCCGTAAATCTTAAAATAGCAATTGTTTTTGTCCTTATGTCCCCATACAAATTTTATAAATTTTCATGGTGGTGAAGCGTCCAAAGTCCAGGACATTCCGATCCAAAGGGGTTGTTTTCTAATTCTTGTCCCGCTGTTTTGGGAAATGTCTCTTTTTGAAATGGGAGGATTCTCGCTCAATCCGGAAAGTCTTGCTGGTCCATGGGCAAATCATGCAAGGGTAGGCACATGGAACACCACGAAGGGTAAAAAATGTTTTAAACATGCGAAAAGAAAAAGTAAAGAGACATGAATATAAACAAACTGCAGTGATTAAAGTAAAATGTAAACATTGAATGAAAAATCTTTCATGTTTGGAAAAATTGGGAAAAAAGTGTATAAAAGAATTCAAGTATCCCATTTTTTATAAATTAGTTTTATACTTCTTTTTCTTTTCTTTATCAAATCAACTTTGTTCTAACTTTATACACTCGCTCAATTATATCAACAATGCAATTCTCAAAAGTTTTAGGTGCTTCAGCTATCGCTGCCGTTGCTTCAGCTCAATACGCTAACGTTACTTCAACTGCTGAAGTTTACTCAAACCAAACAACTGTCATCACTGTTACTTCATGTGAAGAAAACAAATGTACTGAAGTTCCAGTCACCACCGGTGTTACCGTTGTTACTTCAACTGTTGACAATGTTGTTACTGAATACACCACTTACTGTCCATTATCAACTTCAGAAGCTCCAGCTCCATCATCCCAAGCTCCAAAAACCACCTCAGCTGCTCCAAAAGATACCACCTCAACTGCTAACGTTGATGTTACCTCAACTGTCGGTAACGCTACTACCCCAGGTGTTTCTACTCAAGAAGCTAACGGTGCTGCTAAAGCTGTTCCAGCTGTTGCTGCTATCGCTGCTGGTGTTGCTTTATTATTCTAAGCAATATAAGTCAGTTAACTGGTTTTTAGACAATTTATCAAATATTTTTATCATTTCAAATTATAAATTAATATGTTAATATTAAAATTTTATTATTCTTCATTTCGGGATACCTAGTTTTTTGTTTCTGTAAAATATATGTTTTAATGGATAGTTATTAGGTTATCTTGACAATAAAAGTTGTAGTTTTTCATTATCTCTTGTAATTCTGTTGTTCAGATTAAGCTATTAATCTTGTTTTCCATTGGCTGCTTAATTTTCAACGGATCCAGGATTCCCACTGATGAAAAAGTTTGACTTTACGGGTTTTAAACTTTTTCAAGCGAGTTTTGGAAGTTCTAGATTTCCTAATTCAGTAGTTTTTTGAAATAATTTTAAAAAATAAAGACAAAATAGGCTAAAATAATTAATACCCTATACATGAATGATGAATGCATTGGAAATTGGAATATACGGGTATATATTCTATTAGTTAAGGGCCAGGCCAATGCTTATTTCATTGCCTTGATTGTATGTACAATTGAAGTCATGAGAGTTTCACTAGTTTCAGTCTAGGTCGTTTCACTACGCCCACTTTTTAGTAAATCTCTTGAATTTTAATCTTGAGTTAATCTAATGATGGGTGACTGATTAGGAAATTACTATCTTGAGACAAGAGATTCAAGACAAAGGAGTATATACAAACGTGCAAGTAGTTTATTCACATGGAATAACTATGTTAATTGCTTAGACTATTACGGATAATTTGAAGTTTTGCTTTGTATTGTGGATCTTAGGCAGCCAATTTATAAAAGGCGGCCAAATTTGTGGGTCAGCTTTAGAGCATGTGTAGTACAATTTACAAATGAATTACATGAAAATCATACTACTATTTTTAAGCAAGCCTTAAGTATGGAAAGATAGGTGTACTTTGCTCAAATTGATAATCAATGTATTTAATGATTACTCTTTAAAGACGTTGCTATTATTATTCACTCTTATCTCGAATTACCTTGTTTAGTTAGATAGAAGTTGTACTACTAGACAAAGGATATCCCAGGACTTAAGAGTTATGGGTCATGTTTATGTCCTATGAATTATTTGTCTTATCTTTTTGAAACAGTTTACATCATCACTTTTAAAATATAAGACGTATCAGCTACAACTTAGTAAATCATTTAATCTGCTTCTAGTATATTTTCAAATTTCTAATATTTGATTCATTAATTCATCATTCATCTATCTTAAGAATGCATTATATACTTCTGCATTGTTAGATTCAACAGCTTTAGCTTTTACTAATTCAAAATCTATATCAAGTGTATCATGATTTTCTTCTTTAATTATTAATTTCCAATATGAAGTTTTCAATAAATAATCTATTGATTTGATATCCTTATTATTACCTTCAGTAAACTTTATTGGTTGAACTTGATTATTTTCATCATATAGTCTTAGATCCACTTCTTTAGATTTAAAAAAATCATCATCTCCATTATCAATTTTTGAAAATATAATTTTATTCATTATTGTAAAACTAAAAACTTGATCAAAATCAAATTCTCTACCATTTATATTAATTTTTGATAATTTTGAATGTTGAAATAATGTTTTCAAAAATTTTAATAATTTAATTCTAACTTGATTTTGAAATGTTGCACCATATATAGTATATCCATCATCTGATTCAGGTTTATTAGTGAAGAATTCAACACCATTTAATTCATCAATCTTGATGATTATGGCTCTTGAATAAGGATCAATTCCATATTTTCTTTGATATTCATAAATATTTGATTCAGTTTTTTGTCTTTTGTGACTTTTCTCTTCATCATCTTCATCTTCATCAATTCTTAAATTTTCTTCAACTTTTTTAACAAAATTTCTAGGATTAATATCATTTAAATCAACAACAATATATTCTTTACCTTTATCTTTTTCATCTAAAGATTGGAAAATATGTTCATAACCTAATTTTTCCACTATAGTATTAAATCTATAATATTTTGCTTCTTTAATTAACAATCTTTTATGATCTTGACATTGAAATGGAATATCAATTCCTTGTAATAATTTGATTAAATCTTTTAATAATCCACCATCTCTATTCAATCTTGGTGCAGCTTGTGGTGGAGGTCTAATCAAATTCTTAGAAATCATTAATTCACTAAGATCTCTATATAGAGCTTCAAAAGTAACACTGAAAAAATTTGGATAATTTCCCTCAGTTAACAATAATTTCTTGGGGACTTTAACATGTTCATTAATCATTTCAACATGATAATAATCATCTTTTTGTAATAATTCTTTTAATCTTGGTAAATTAAAATAAATTGAATCTGAAAATAATTTAGTGAAAACATCACAATTTGGAATTTCAACATGATAACCTTGTAAATGTTGATAAATATAATTGAAAACATCAGGTGAACGATCTAAGAATAATGGTTTATCTTCATCATTATTTAAGAAATAATTTGTAAAATATGATGGTGCATCTGATGATAATGAAGCTCCACTTAATATAAATAATTTATCACCAACTTGAAGTTTATACATTTTCCCATGTGGTAAGACATTTGGAATTGTTGGATCGAAATGTTTTGCAGATTCATCATGGAATGATAGAAATGACATATTGTAACGGATTTATTGTGGTTGAATGCGTTTAGTTTGAGTTCTGTTGTTCTTTCTGGTGATGTTTTCGAATTCTCTGATCCCTTGACTTTTTTTTTTGCCCCCATACAGAAAAAAAGATGGCTTTTGATAAAGGATGGGAATAAAATGGTAGTAAACAACGACAAAAAAAGTGTAATATGGGCTTGAAAGGTGATAATTCGATAGTAAACTGAATTTCTAGTATATTTATACCTTTTTTCTGAAATAAAACGATTGATTTGATGCCATTGAGTCGAGTTGAAGTTTGTCCCCTATAGTTAAGGTGTAACATGGGTATAAAACAATCTCTACAGAAACGAAGCATGAACTAATAAGTAAAAAATCATTCATTCAAAACGTATAAAAGTAATAAGAAGTCATAAAGAAGCCAGACGACTTTATAATTTAGCTAAAGCAGCATCAGCACCACTAACAGTAACATCTTTACCAGCTTCCTTTTCAGCATAGACAACTTTACCATCATCAACAATGATGGTATATCTACCAGTTAAAGTACCCATTTCACCAGCATCAACGACCCAGCCGATTGATTTAGAGAAAGTAGCTTGATAATCAGAGGCAAATTCAATTGGTTGTTTTTGACCTAATAATTTACCCCAAGCACTGTTAACAAAAGCTGAATCTTGAGTAATAACAATAACTTGAGCACCTTTTGAAGCAAATTCTGAAGCTTTTTCAATATAACCTGGAATATGACTTAAAGTACAAGTTGGAGTGAAAGCACCTGGAGCTGAAGTAATGACAACTTTTTTACCTTTAAAATATTCAGGTGTTAATTTTAATTGAATTGGAATTTTACATGATAAATGATCTTTTTGATCAGCTTCATCATATGGAACATAGTTGAAGTGGAATCCTTCTGGGAATGGTTTACCGACTAAATCTGACATTGTGTAATTGAATTGAGTTAATTAAAAAGTTAATTGACTTCGATGTTACAATATAAAGTTAAGGTGTCAAGTGGAAACATTTGTCTTTATATACTTTTTTCGAAATTTTTCGCCACGAGCCACTAGTATATGTAATCATTTAACAAGCATTACTAAACTTTTTAACTTTAACGGTTGAAATTAGGTGGCAAATAGTCAATTGGCAGTACAGTGACTTAAGAGATGACTTATTATAAGCCTATGAGTAATAGGAATCTGAGAATCTGATTCAATTGGGTGTCAATATCACGGGTTATCCGTTATTCGTTATGTGATCATATGACGAAATCTAGGCTTTCGTTGGGTAGTAAATTGTAATCAGTATTTCGAGATTTGATTTCTATTAGTAAAATTGACACATTCTTTTCGTCTCGTTGATAATTAGATAGATGAATTGACTTAAATCGAAGAGGTCTGTAGTTTAATCGAGTTAATAGATCCGTTTGGTTCCTTAGATATGTAATAGAGTGGCTTAATTGTTAATGAAGTTGTTGGTTGTTGGTTGTTGGCTTTGATGGGTAATATACTACAATGAAGTACTTTTAATTATCTAAAAAATATGTGTATTCAAGTCAACCGACAAAGTTCAAGCCTTTATTTCAAAGCTTAGACACAGTGCGGTGGATATCTTGTGTAAGTTTGATCCACGATCTAAAATTCAGTGTTGTTTATTCATAGAATTGTGATTTGGATCGTTGTACAATAAATTCCAAATTGATTGAACAAGATCTATTGTTAACGGAAAGTTTAACCCGAGCTGGAAAACCCAATATATTTCAATCAGTGGTTAAATTAACAACATGGCTATCTTCAGCTAATCCAACAATTACTCTCCTATTCAGTGGTTCAAAATCTAGTTGCACTTATCTTGAATAAATTTTATAATATTTAGCAATTCGCTTACATAACACTCGCGAATATATTTTATTAGCTTTAACGCGTACAAATTTATTATTGTGTATTTCAATTTATAGAAGGATCTTAAGAACAAGTTTATACTGGAATAGTTGGATATCAAAGGATTTGTTTTTGTTTACCATGAGCATAAGTGGGACGTATGGTGAAGAGGTCCTTTGTTCGTCTCCAATAGGGTCCATTATAGATGTATCACGAGATCATATTAGTGAAGATGAGCATCAAGATGACCATGATGATGGCAAAATTGATACAAAACATTCAATACTTTTCAAAGAAAGTGACTTCAATATTTATAGTTATAATCCAATATTAACACAAGATTTGGTTTTCAAAGATGATATACCCAAACCCAAGTCAAAAGAAAGTACAGTTACAAATTCAAATAATGATATAATAAATCTAAGTTCTGATTATTCTAAAATTATAGATCAAGAAAGTTCTGAAATACAAGAAGTATCTCAAAAAGAATATAAAAATTCACAAAAATTAAAATATGAAAGTATAAAATCTTCACAAATTGATTTTAATGGATTGGATGAAAATGAATATAATGATGAACTTAATGATCAAGAATTAAGATCAAATCAAACTCCAATAACTTCTCCTACAAAATCATATGGATACATACAATCATCTTCTCCTATAATAACTCAACATGAAACTCAACCAACATCATCACAACCATTACCTTTAATACCTCAAAATGATCATGAATTTTCATTAGCTCCAAGTGCTCAATTAACAAGTTTTAGAATGCAATCACCTAAAAAGATTTTATCAAATAAAACAACACCTACGAGGAAAAGAACAATGTTATTACCACAAGAATCTTTCAATATTCCTCATTTATTATCACCAACTAAATCATCACCTTTAAGGACACAAGTAACAGATTCAATGGAAACTCAAAGTTTATATTGTACAGCAAGACAAACAGAAAGTTCACCAATGAAAAATTCTAAAGATGAAGAATTTGAAAAACGTACAACAAAAGTTAGATTCAAAGGTTTAGCCAAGGCAAAATCATCATCACCTTTTAATAATTATCAAACTAAAATCATTCCCACAAAGAGAGATACTTTTGAAATTCCAGATTCTTCAGATGACGAGGATCAAGATATTTCAATTATTGAGATTACAAGAACTATTAAAAAACCTAAGAAAAGTATATTACAAGTTCCATCAAGTCCTGGTGCTTTTTCAAGTCCGTCAAGGATAAATTCAATCTTGGATCAAGATCAAGATCATAATCAAAGTCCAATTAAAGAAGATGATAGTATACCGAATACAATCCCTAATAGTTTACAATCACAATCACAAGTATTAAACTCTACATTAGAAGAATTACCAACTGAAGAATTGAAAAGAAAAATCATTCAATATGGTCTTAAACCTGCCAAATCAAGATTAAAAATGATTAAATCAATTCAAGAAATTGATGTTTTCCTAGGTAAAGATTCCCTTGAGGCTTTATCACAATCTCAAAATATAACAAATTCACAAAATATAGTTAAATCTGAAATTTTTAAAATCATAGATGAAACTATATTAACTAATACAAAATTACATGAAAAAATTTATACATTTGAACCTATACCATATAAAGAATTGAATGAATTTTTAGATGAACAAGGTGTGATTATTAACTATGATATGCTGAAAGAATGGTGTGATTTTAATAGCATTTGTCTGATTGAAGAGGATAAAGACAAGGACAAGGAGAAAGTGAATTAAATAGACAATTTATGAAGTTATGAATATTGTTACTTACTTTATGTACTTCGGTTTTTAGTACAATCGGAGAGCGATAATATCAGTTACCATTGAACTGAACTATAAAGACATAAAGACCTCATACAGGAAATACTGAGTATAACTTTCACTCTGATTGTCCTCATTTTATTACCTTTTACACTAATTTATGGCTTTTTATCAGTTCATTTATCCGATTGCTTATACCAAATCGGTTCTGATTTATCCGCGTTGTTGCTTTTGACACATTACATCATTTGTACTTGCGAAAAAATTCCCTTATAAACTTGAAAAAGATCCCACTAAATCTTATCTTGTACTAAAACTAAACCATAAACATTAAATAACTAATAAAGATCCAATCAACATGGGATTTTCTTGGTGGTTTTGGCTTAAGCAATGGACTCAATTACCATTGGTTCTTGCATACAACTATGTTTTCAGAAATAAGACTTTCAACTCTGCAATGAATAAGTTACGTTGGATGGCTAAATCTGGTGAAGTTAGTGATTTCAAAGCTTTAATTAATGATAGAGATGGTGGTGCTGTTTTAGATGAATTGAAAACCAAAAAGGGGTTCCATGAAGTTAGTAATGAACAATATAGTTCAAGATCAAGATGGGTTGTTAAATCTAAGAATTTAAACAAGGATTCACCAATTTTATTCTTTGTTCATGGTGGTGGATTCACTTTAAAACCTCAAAAGGGTCAATTAATGGCTGTATTAAAGACTTATAGAGCTTTGAAAAATGAGGATTTATCAATTTTGGTTGTTGATTATCATGTTACCCCTGAAACTCAATTCCCAACTCCAATTGATGAAACTTTTACCGTGTATCATAAATTAACTGAACAAGATGGGTTTAAAAATATTATAATTATGGGTGATTCATGTGGTGCTAATTTAGCTTCATTAGTCTTGTATCAATCTTATCATAATTCATTAAATCAATTCTTAAAATTATCTATTAGACCAAATGCCGCTCTATTAATGTCACCTTGGGTTGAATTAGATGCTAAAAAAACTGGTTCATTCTTGGAAAAGGAACAATTTGATTATATTTCATTTGAAAGTGTTGATTCTTGGTCGAAATTATATTCTGAAAATGATCGTTCAAATCCTTTAGTTTCTCCATTATATTTGGAAAATTGGGATGGTGTTTTACCTGAAAAACATTTCTATCATTATGGTGATGGTGAAGTTTTAACTGATCAAATTGTTAAATTTAAAAATAAATTAGGTGTTAAAGATGAAAATGTTTCAATTGAACCAAACGGTTGTCATATCCCACCATTTATTCAATTTCCAAAATTATCTCAAGAAGAATTTGAAAAAACTAAATGGTGTAAAGATACTGTTGCTTTCTTAAAGACTGTTGTTTAAAACAACTAGACTGCTGATCTATTAGCTTATATACAATACATTAAATTACATATAAATATAGATGTGGATATATTTCATTTATTTGTCAAACAAAGACAAGAATCACAAGTTGTAGATCTAGACTAAACTAATTAAACCTTGTTTGATAGATTTCTTAATAATACCAATCCATCTTGAAGTTTGTTCAAAATCTTTATCTTCAATAGCTTCAGTTAAACCTGGTAATTTTTGACCTGCATAACCAGTATATCTTCCTGAAGCGAAAACAACATGTTTAAACCAATCTCTACCATTTAATCCAGGTTCATAAAGAAATTCTTTTTCTAAATGTTTTAATTTATTATTTGCATTTTTAACTCTTCTATTGAAAATAATTTTTCTAAATGGGTTTTTAGATTTAGAATAATCTTCATCCCATTGTTTTTGTAAAATTGAAGCATATTTATCATGATGTTTACTAACTCTGTTGAAACCATGAATATCACGATATGTTGAGTTGATTAATGAAGATAATGTGAAATTAGAATGATGACCATGATGACCACGATGATGAGCACAACCAATAAATTCTTCATCTTCATCTTCTAATACAACAGATTTATGAAACCAATCATTTGGAATCTTGTTAACCAATTCATCAAAATATTCATTAATTGCTTTAGAATAATCATTTGCCTTATAAGCTTGTAAAACTTTTTGTTCAGAGAAATTAATAATTAATAATCCAATATATTGTGCAATAGAATTATGTAATTTGAAATCAGGGTCAACAAATGTCTTAATCCAATGATAAGAATCATAATTTGAATGATAATGATAAACTGCATCATCTTTACCTCCTCCAAAACCTAAATCAAATGATGGAATACCTAAATGTTCATAAAATGATGTATAATCAGAACCTGACCCCAAGATACTAATGTTACGTTCACTCAAAAAATGTTTTTTTAAAGTTTGATTTGCTTGTTTTGGATAAGAAACTTGATCTGCAATATCCAATAAGAATTGATTAATTAATGGAGATGAAGATATATGTAAATGACTACCACTAACTGCACCATCTAAATTAATATAACTAACAACTTTTTTACCCAATTCTTTAGCAAATTTTTCAGCAAATCCAGTTGAACCTAATAAACCATATTCTTCACCATCCCATGATGCAAATAATATAGATTTTTGTGGTTTCCAGCCTAATTTTTTCAATTCACCTAAACCTCTAGCAATTTCCAAAATAGTTGCAGAACCTGAATTTGGATCTGCTGCACCACCTTTAATCCATGCATCTCTATGATTACCCAAGATGATGACTTCATTTGAATCATGACCTTCAAGATAACCTAAAACATTCCATAAATCTGTAAATTTATAGGTATTGTTATTATAGATGTTTAATTCAGCTTTTGATGGACCTGTAGTATATGTAAAATTATTGATACCACCATGGAAATCCAAATCTAATCCATGACCATTCAATTGAATCAAAATTGGTTGTGCTTCTTTATAGGAGATTGGTAATGATGGGATATGAGGGATTGTACTCAAATTGGCTAAAGCTTCAGGTGATCTATCAGTGAATCTTGAAGGATCACCTGGTAAACTTGACAAGAATTGAACAGAACCTCTTTGAATACTTGAAGGATTTCTACCAGGACCTTTTGGGTATGGTTCAACATCATCAGGAATATAATCATCTGCTGGATCTGAATAAATGATAACACCAATTGCACCAGCTTCTTGTGCAAATTTAACTTTCAAACCTCTGAAAATTTTACCATAACGAACTATAACTATTGAATCTTTAACACTGACACCTTTTGATTCTAATAATCTGAAATCTTCTTTTGTACCATAGTTTGCGAAAACAATTGGACCTGTGACATTACCATTTGCAGAATAACCATGGAATGCAGGGACAAGTCCTTCACCACTTGTTGTTGGATCTTCTTCCAATTCATCTTCAACTAAAGTTGGTTGATAAATAAGTTTACCCTTTGAGTTTAATAATTTCAAATGTTGAGTTCCTGGATAATTAATATATGAATTCACAGTATCAATTTTAGATTCAAATCCAAATTCTTCAAATTTCTCAGCAGTGAATTCAACTAATCCATAATTTGTACCCCCTAAATGAGCTTCAGAAGTATATTTTTTCAACCAATCACCAGCAAAATTTGAATGTTGAAGGACATTAAGGTAAGCATCACTCAATTCAGTAATATTGAATTCATTTTCATATGGATTTAAACCTTGTAATGGGTTATAATTTGTAAAAGATAAGTAATTTAAAACCACAATTGAAGTACTCAATAATAATGCAAGTTTACTAACAACTTTCAACTTTCTTAATCCTGTTTGTTGTTTTCTTTGATGTTGTTGTTCATTTTGATATAAAGGCAATTTCTCATCTAGGACCTCATAGTCATCAATTGAGCTTGACATTTTGTAGTTCAATAATCTATTCAACAATGGTTTGCGTTTAACTTGTTGTTGTACAGATTGTATTGGGGTATCTGATATATGATTATCCAAACCTCTTTGACGGAATGAATACCTTTCAGAACAATTTGTCATTGTGAATAAAAAAGGGAATTGAACTGATTTAAATATTTAAAATGACACTTTTTCCCCTTTAAATTTGTTGCTTGAACAAAAAAATTGCGTATAAAGCTTAACTTATCTGGCCAAACTGAGGTTATCTAAAAAAAATATTAATGGAGCCACTTTTTAGCGATAGGCGACGCAGATTATAACTGTTGAATCTATGGAAAATGGGAACAAAGATCTGTTTTTAAAAGGTATAAATGGTGTCTGAACAATCACTGGGTATCCTTTCAATATACTGAGTATATAATAAGCCAGATATTGTCTAATTTTCACGGTTTCATTCTACTTTCTCTGAGTTTATTGTCTTTCATCCCGAGAAATTATGACACATTCATTTGTACCCACAACAATAAGACACGGTAAAAACCACAAACAACACGGAATACAACCTATAAAACACCATATCTATACTAAACCACACTTAATAAACTCATTAACACAACTTTCCACCTTCAAATCACCTTGAAATATCCAATTCCAATACTTAACTATGTGTCACGCGACTTTCACGTGCACCGGAATTACCCTTTTGGGAACAACTGCGATTTAATTGGCTGGTAAAATCCCCGGAATTCAATTCAGTCGCGAATTTTGGAAAAAATCAGTCGGAATTCATTTCTCACCATCCAATTTTTTTTTTCATTTTAAAGGGATTATTGATTTAATTGAGTATTATTGAAATATTAGAGTATCCCAGATCCAGATTCCACCAAGACTACACTTCATAATGTTTTCCCGTTCAGCCATCTCTGTCCAAAAGACCTTCATCCGTGGTGTCCGTTTCAACTCCACTGCTTCAAAAGCTACCAATGCTGCTCAAGGTTTTGTTGAAAAAATCACAGCTAATGTTAACAAAGCTGTTTATTGGTCAAAAGTTACTGGTGAATTAGCTAAACAAGTTTATTTAAAAGAAAAATTATCTCCTCCATCAATTGCTGATTTCCAAACTGTTTACACAACCTTATACAAACAAGTTTTACAATTATCAACTAAACCAAAAGAAGTTTTATCTTTTGCTAAAAATTTTGGTAAAAATGAAGCTTTAAACTATGGTTCTTTAGCTATTCAATTACTTGGTTTATTTTCATTAGGTGAAATCATTGGTCGTCGTCAAATTGTTGGTTACCCACAATTCGGTTCTCAAACTCATCATTAGATTATTTCCCCAGATATTCATTATTGAATATTTAAATAAAAAATTTTATGATACATGATATACAACAAACCTCTATAAATAACACCATAAAAGTACAAAAAGTTGTTTTTTTAAACTACATTGATAAAAAAAAGGATTGAATTATGATTTTTAAATTAAATGATTCAGTAGATCTGATGATTATAATTCATTAATCATATTATATATTTAAAATTTTATTGTCCATATTCTGTTTATATATGCACGTTTTAATAAGAAATTATACTACATGTAGAACTTAATAAAATGCATTAAATGTATTAAAGTTATATTAATTACTCAGAATCTGAACCAGAATCATTATTATTTGTTTCTCCTTCTTCACCATTTGTCAATTGTTTTCTTCTTTTAGAAGCTCTAATCATATCTTCTCTTTGTTTTCTCTTTTGTTTCACAACTTTTGGAACAGTACTAATATCTTTTCTCTTGATTTGACCTTTTTTAATATTTTGTTTTTCATTTTTAGTAATCTTGGTTAAATTATCTAACCATTCATCATAATTTGAACCACTTTGTTTCATAACATTTACAATTGGTTTTATTGCAATTGAATCTTCTTTAGTATATAAAGTAACAGCTTTACCTTCACGTCCACCTCTACCTGTTCTACCAATTCTATGAACATAAGCTTGTGCACTATTTGGAACATCATAATTTATCACAAGATTAACACCTTTAAAATCAATACCTCTTGCTAAAACATCTGTACAAATTAATACCCAAATTTCACCTTTTCTAAAACGTTCAATGATTTTTTGTCTTTGAATTTGGGTTCTTTCTGCATGAATAACATCAACATTTAATCTATCATATAATAATTCATGGAAAAGTGCCTTTGCTCTTGTTATAGATTGTAAGAAAATTAAAACTGGTGGTTTAAATTCACCTTCTTGAATTAATTGCCTAATTGCAATTAATTTACCTTCTTCGTTACCACAAAATGTTAATTTTTGTTCAATTTGTTGATTTGCAGCTTCTTTATGACCAATGATTAATCTTATAGTGTTTTGCATGATTTGATTTGCAATTTCTTCAACATTTGATGGAATTGTAGCACTAAACATTGATTTTCTTAAACGTGGGTTTTTACATTGTGTTAAGATATCATCAGTTTGTTCCAAAAAATTCTTATCAAATAATTTATCAGCTTCATCAAAGATTAAATGTTCAACTTTTGATAAATCTAATGCTTCATTTTTAACAAGATCGATTAATCTTAATGGAGTAGAAATTATTATATCATATTTATCCTTTTTAATGATTTTATTCTTCAATTTTGAACTTATTGATTTTGATAAAATTGCAACTTTTAATGGTAATTTTGAACTTAATTTATTACATTCTTCATAAATTTGTTGAGCTAACTCTTTTGTTGGTGATATAATTAATCCTCTTAAACCTGAATTTTTTTGCTTATTGGAATTTATTAATTGCTGAATCAAAGGGATTATAAATGCTAAAGTTTTACCTGAACCTGTTGGTGCACATGCAAGGACATCTCTATCAAATAATGTGATTGGTAATGATTCACTTTGAATTGGAGTAGGTTCTGTAAAACCAGAATCTATCAAATTTGTTAATAATTGTTGATCTAGTTTAAAACGACTAATCAAATCTTCAAATGAACCGATTGGTAATGGGATATCATTCCCTGTGACATTAGCTCTATAAGATTTTCTTAATAATCTAGCTTCATCTTCATTTGTAATCTTTGGTGGTGGTGGTTCATTATGTTCATCTTCAATTTTTGCATGAGTTTGATTAATTTCTTCTTCTTTTTGAGAATCTTGTTCAGATTTAGCCAAATTTGAGAATTTCTTGGTTCTAAAGAAATCTATTTCCTTTTCAACATCTTTATTTAATGATTGTTCTTTCTTTTTTTGTGAAGATTTTTGATTTTCCTATAAATTGTTAATTTCTATACTTTCTGTATTATAATAAAAATCCATACTCACTGATGGTAAAGCATAATCTGTGACTATATCTTTTGATTTTTTCAAAGAAGCACCTCTAGAAAGCACTCTGAAGATATCCATGACTATATTTCCTCGGTAAACTCTTTAATTTCCTACTTTATTTACTAAACTTATAATGTCAAATTGTACGAGACATAAAGAAGTTTAAAATAAATTTTTTTTAAAAGCCCATCGGTAAGAGACACAAAATATCAAATTAACTATGAGAAATGGAGGATTTAGTCAATTTTGAAGGTATCAAGCTAGAAAAAAATAAAAAAAGAAGAAATATTATATTATATCAAGATTCATACTACTCACTCGTTTTCAAACGAAATCAATACCTTCAATAACCATCAAGATAACACAATATTACAATCAAAACCCACTGCTGACATAAGCATTTCTCGAATTTTTTGTCCAATTTTGAAAAAAAAAATTAAAACTTTTCCAATCAACAAAATAACAATTGAAACGAAAGAATCTTTGTCAAGTTTTGCATAAAACAATTGGGTTTTTGTTCAAAGTTTTGTTGGTTGAGAAGTAGCTGTGCTTTGATAGGATACATCACTTTTTTTCCCAGGATTTCAAACCCCTTCATAGAACTGGAAACCGACGTGGAGATCTTGATCCAAAAACATTTTGACCAATATAAAATCATGAATAGCATACGGAAATTAATAACCACACAAGTTCCTCTTGCCCAAAGGGCTTTGAGACCTTCATCTAGCATAATATCACAATCACGTTCAGTCGTATATCTACACAAAGGTCCAAGAGTACGTGGTCTTGTACGTGATGAAGAAGATTATATGTATTCTCCAAGTGGGAAAAAATATGGATTAAATCAAGAAAATTTACAAAGTTTAAAAGAATTTTTAGGTAAAGAATATGAATTACCTGATGAATTATCATTACAAATCCTTACTCATAAATCATTTGCTCATGGTATTAAACCATTCAATGAAAAATTATCAATTTTAGGTTCACATTTCTTAAAAAATAGAGCTTCTTTATATACAATCCATAAACAAGAAAGTAAAGATGTTGATGCAGATATTAATGGATTATCAATAAGTCAATTAGGCTCCCTTACATCTAGAAATATAACTTCTTCAGAAATTTTATATGCATTCATTAAAAAAAACAATTTAACTGATGTTATTTTTTGGAAAAAAAGAGATGCTTTATTAACTGATCCTTCCAAATCAGGTGAAATTAAAGTTTCTGATGGTGTTGTTAAAGCTATAATTGGTGCCATCTTATCTCATCATGGTAAAGTTAAAGCTGAAAAATTTATTGATGATGTCTTGTTAAATTCTTCAAATGAAAAATCTTTAGTTAATTTATCACAAAACTAGAAAATACAAAAGTTTAATTACAATTTAGAATCATATGAATGTAAATAGTTAAATAAAATGAACATATAATTAAATAAATTGGAAACCAAATTATGTAAAAAAATTCATTTATAAACCTAAAGATTCTCTTTGTGATTTTGAATTTGGATCAAAATATGGAATCTCAGCTAATGAAGAAACTCTTGTTCCATGTCGATCTTCATCTTCATAATCCCATGTTGCATTATGTTGTCCAATTCTATTATCCCAAAGTGCAGAAGTTCCAAGATTTGAACCAGTATCAGAATGCCAATTAAATCTAACTTGAATATCTAAATTCTTGGAATAAACACTATTCAAATATTCAAGAATCAAATCAGATTCATCAGGTTCTAAACCTTTAATTGTACTGAAGCACCATTTGAAACAAATAACGATTTCCAACCTGTGATTGGATTTGTTCTTATAATTGGTTGTTCTCTAATAACATGTTTAGGACCTCCTAATGGATCATTTCTATCTAAATAACCATGCATAGATTTTTGTGTAACAACTTTACCTTCTAAGAATTTCTGGAAAGCTGGACTCAATTTATCATAAGCTGCATAACCTGAAGACCAATTAGTATCACCTCCAATTGAAGGGATAGCATCCAAATGTAAATGTGTGACTGATGGAGGTTGTAATTCATGAGTTAAATCAGCATGCCAATTTGAAGTACCTGTTTTAGCAGTTTTAAAGGTCTTTTTGAATCCATTTTTTTTGAAATGAGCATCCCAAATAACTGAAGTACCTGGTAATCCTGGAACATGTTGAAATTGTGGATGGATTTCAACATTACCAAAAAATGCACCAAGTTCTAATTGTTTCTGTGGTGAAAGATCTTGATCTTTAAAAAACACAACAACCCTTTCAGCAATTAATAAAGCTAATTCATCTAATTCTTGTTCATTCAAATCAGATAATTGAACACCAACAATTTCAGTTCCAATATATTTAGTAAGATGTTTAAATTCTTTAGCTTTACTAAACAATGCCTTTTTGGAGCGATCAGCAAATTTACCTCTTGGAATATATTCCTGAGGTTTGTCCCTTATTTTGAAAGCATCATCAACGTATAAAGGAATCTGATCAGATGGTGGTTTTTCAGGATATCCTTTACTTAAATCAACTCCATGTCTTTCAAAACGAGCTCTTGTAGTTGATGGTAATTCTTCAACAAGACTCTCATCAAATCCTCCTCTAACTTTTTTGGATACATCAATATTGAGAAGTAGTGGATTATGGCTCTTTACTTGCTGGGTTTGCTGTGTGCTAGCTTCGACGGACATGCTGATAATCTTTTGATGGTGATATAAATATATAATATAACCGTACTAAAACCAGCATGATAACAGCTTTTTATACCACAGAAAGAACTGGATACTATGGTATCTGACTTAAGCTTCTGAGCCATAGTCCTCTAAACGAGTCTGAAGTCTCCCTTCCACAAGATCGTGGATGCTGTTAATAGTCACATAACCTTATATCACCAGTTTTAAATTTTGATGGAAAGATCCACAGTTTTTTAGTCTATTACTATGTTTGGCATTATGACCGGTGTGGGTATAATTTGATTCCCCAGGAAAATACAAGTGATTTGAAAATAAGTTCAAGTATATAAAATGAATCTTCAATCAAATATTCCAACATCAGGTCCATGTGGGAGATTCGAAGCTGTTTGTTTAAGGTTATTTTACCTGGTGCTTTGTATGGTTTTATAGGCAGAAGTGAAATTTGAACTAATTTAATAAACTATCAAAATGTTCTTCAAAAATACTCTCTAAGCACGCTACCAATTATCTATGGATCAAACTTAAGATCAAATTCAATTACACCAATAGTTTTGGTAATTGGTACTCATCAATTCTTTTATTTTAATTTGGATCCAATAATTGATCACTTATATATAACTGTCTTCACGGTGTCTTCACGGTGTAATTCAACATCATCAACACCGGACTTTAAAGCATTTTTAGCAGATACAACATGAACATAGTGTACTTTTTCTCAAGCTTCAATGCATGCTCTTCAGTAATTATACACTATACTTTTAGCTTTGAAATACTAGTGATTTATATATTGAAATTTGGCACAAAAATTAAACACCGATATATATTCCCACCAGTTTGATTATATAATCAAAGGCTAATTATGATTTAAATTGAGTATAATTAATACACTGATTGTTAATAGCAAGAGAAGTTAGTTTCTATAGAAGTGAGGCTTACTATTATCTTCAATTAGCGTAAAATAATGACATTTAAAAGGTATTTTTTTTTCAAAAAAAAGATTTCAAATTATTTATCAATGTCCGAAATTTTATTTTAACTTTGAAATTAAAACTTTCAATTATCTTCCAAAATAATATTTAAATAAAACTTGGAATTTAGCTAAAAAACTAATACGAGTAAATAGAGAAGGATTTATGAAGTGTTATGAAGCAATAGAACGTTACTGTTTACTTATTAATTTGTCGTTATGATTTAACTTAAATTTATTAGGTTGAAAGCTTAAATCCTCCGGATTTTCTCGGTTTTAAAAATCGTATAGACGTACGCAAGAAGTACATTATCATTCCTACAAAAAGTACATTATCATTACATTGATGACATATTTATTACTATAAGCTGAAATATAACTAAATAATTTGAATTGACTTAAAACTTTAGATTATATACATATATTTCGTTAACCTATACTTCATAACTACTTACTAGTTGGTATCTTGTTGACGTTTGTGTAAGTTGTATGCCTGGCTGCTTAATTATGGTACAATCATATGGTAATATGGTGTACGGTGTATAGATTTTAAAAATAATATAAAAGTTATAATAGAATCATTAATATATTAATATATTTAATTATTAATACCTCTGCCAGCTGCTATTTAAGCTATTATGATATAAGTAGTTATATACGTCTAGCTGCTAGCTGTCAGCTGCTACTTTATATATATTTTTACAGTACTTCGCATGCAATTTGTAATCCACAATCAACGAACTTTAAAGCTTACTTGAAGTTTATTGTTTATTGTTTATTGTTTATTGTTTATTCTTTGTGATGTAGTGCTAGTATAATATTAATAATATTAATATAATATGCTTATAAATTAATGCCGGATTTAACAATTCATCTTTATTAAAACCGAAAGCAATATTACACTATAATTACAAATTATAAGATCAATAATATTCCATATATACAAACTTTAAATTTAAGCTTATAATTGATAATTGAAACTTCAAATTTGCATATATGCTTATAAATCGATTTGTTGCAGTCCATGATGTATATAAATAAGTCCTTTTGTTCAATATCATATTCTTATCTCATTATTAAATCCACTATCAATCAATCAACAATTGAACAATTGAACTATTGAACAATTAAATTTTAATTAACTACAAGCAATAATATGTCTGGAAAAGTTTATTTTATCTCAGGTGCCAATCGTGGTATTGGTTATGAATTCGCCAAGCAGTTATCATCAATTCCTTCAAACACTGTTATAGCAACAGCTCGTGATCCTGCTTCTGCTTCTGACTTGCAACAATTATCTAAATCAAACTCTAAAGTTCACATCGTTAAACTTGATGTTGCTGATGAAGAATCTTTTGATCAATTAGATGAACAATTGAAAAATATTGCTTCAAATGGTATTGATGTCTTGATTTCAAATGCTGGTATTCAACATTCTTATAAACCTTTGTTAGAAACACCAAAAGAAAGATTCATCAATCATTTTAATGTCAATGCTGTTGGTCCAATCCTCTTGGTTAAAGCTCTTTACAAATATTTACAAAAATCTCAAACAAAACATATTGCTTTCGTTTCCAGTTCAGCAGGTTCTATTAATGATTATATCCCATTTAGTACATCTGCCTATGGTCAATCAAAAGCAGCTTTGAACTATGCTGTTAAGGAATTCAGCTTTGAATTAGAATCTGAAGGTTTCACTGTTATTTCGTTGAATCCAGGTGCTGTTTCCACTGATATGTTTAACACAGCAATATCTTATTTTGAGGAAAACCAACCAAATGTTCTTGAAGTGTTGAAAAATTTTGAAACTTTAACTCCTGAAGAAAGTGCAAAACAACAATTAAAAACAATCACTAATTTGTCAAAAGAGCAAAATGGTAAATTTTATGATTATGATGGTAAAGAGCTTTCCTATTAATTTATCTATATATTTATTTATACCATCTAATATTTCATAGCACTCGTGAAATTTAAAACTAATTTATTTAAATTATAATATATATTGATCAATAATTTTACAACTATACACTTTGTAGACTTCCACATTTTAGCCGTATGAATTAAAAGTGAGCTTATTCTCGCTGAATATTATTGATATCAGCTTTCCAATACAATGGGACGTAAATCTAATGATTGTATGTAAGGTTCTGAAACTTTCAATTATTTCTTGGTTTGCTTGTGATTATAAGATGTAGCGCAATATGTGAGTTGTAGCTAAAAAGGTTCTTCATAAACTCCCTTTTTGAGATAATTAAAATGAGTTGAGATATTTGATTTGAGAGGTTTGGTTTGAGATTTAAAATCATCGATTTGAGATGATTGAATGAGTTGAGATCTTTAATTTGAGATGTTTGATTTGAGACCATTGATTTGAGATGTTTGAGAGATTGATTTGAGAGATTGATTTGAGAGATTGATTTGAGATTTGAGATACTAGATTTGAGATGTTTAGATGAGCTGAGATACATTGTTTGAGATGTTTGATTTAGTGAAGGTAATGAGTTGTTTTTCATAGCCTTTTAACTTCCATAATTCTATTTACTTTATCTCTAAGGAATGTCTTCATAGATTTAAGTGAGAAGCCAAATTGAATAACTATTGATATTGCATTTCTTGATAGATTCTCTCAATGAGTGTATTTTTAAAATCTTTTTGTACTACTGAGTGATTTAAAGGAATGAATTCAAAAGGTTTGAAATGTATCCTAGCATCTCTAATATCTATTCTTTTAATTACAAAATGACATCATCTTCAACTTTTATAAGCTTAAAAATAGAAACTTAAATACGTACCAGATTTAAATTTTAAGCCCGTGCAGTACCGAATTTTCAAGCTCAACAATGTTTTATTTAATTTGTATCAGTTAGTAATAACGTAACAGTAAAGTGACACCAGATATTTGAAGGCATTTTGAAAGAAACAATGGATCAAATATTGACCTGGTTGATCTCTTCAAGCTTGTTGTATCGTTTTATGATATCCAAGTTTCTCAATTAAATCTTCACGATTTGCCCTATTTTTAGGCCGATGTTTTCTGGAAGTAATTTCAGGTACCGATGATCAATGATCTTCGATACTTATACAAAAAACATAAACAAAAAACATAAACAAAAAATGGGGTAGTACAACTTTACAAGTTACAACTTCTTATACTTCTTAGCTTCTAATGATATAACACATTTAATTCCATAATATCCTTGTGCTTGACTTTCTATTTATAACACATCAGAAAACTATAAAGGAAGCTTGAATTCCTAGTTTTATTCAACGTTTAGAACTTGTTTTAATCATCATCAATTGAATCAATCAATTACAACTACAAGTCAAATAATATAACACAAATAACAAAAATGCAATTCTCAACTTTATTAGCTACTGCTGTTGCTTTAACTGGGGCTTCTGCTGCTGCCATCCAAAGCTCAATCAGATTCAACATCGAATCTGAAAATCAAGAAGTTAACAACAAAGGTTTATCATCTATTCATGAAGGTGCTGCTATCAACTACTTCTTTGCTGGTGAAGGTTCAGAATCATTCGATTTTGATTACAAAACTGGTGTCATTTCCAAAAAAGTTGAAATTGCTGATAACCAAAGTTATGAAGAATTCTTCACTATCCAAGAAGGTGGTTCAGGTTTCCATACTTTACAAACATCTCCATCATATGACAACACCAAATGGGCCGTTGAAAACGGTTACTTAACTGGTAATGGCTCAGACACCTTCTTTGCTGTCAAAGGTACCAACGATCCATACAACTACTCAAAAGAATCATTCCAAATTGGTGTCATGGCTCCACATTCACCAAATATTTATGATGCTGTTGTTCCAATCAAGATCAAAGCTACAGTTGACTCTGTTGCTTAAAATAAGCTTATACACTAGATCAGAATCATGATTTGCATCATAATCCTTTGAATGGGATTACTTTATGAACAAATATACCACATTTTATAATAAGAAACATTTATAATGACTCAATAATTTTAATTTTTATATAACATAGCATAAGTAAAATAAATCATACGTTTGAAAAAAACACACAATATTATAGTAGCTAAACCATCATTAATAACTAATAAAACGTGCCGATTAACCACTCAATAGACATCTAGAATCTACTTCAGGTTCATCATAATATCTTCTAATTGTTTGGAATTAAAGCTTTTCAGTTTCTCAGATACACTATATTATTTATTGCATAATATTTACTTACTTTAAATGCCATCGACAGTTTACCACGGCTTAATGAATCACATGAAAAGAAGGAAGTATACTTGCAATTTCTTTCATAGCCTATAATGGACATACTCGTAAGAAAAGCGTTGTATTCCTGTCTTATTCAACAGATCAGGATTCAGAGCTATGAACTATGTGCAGAAGTACTTTAGTGTATGATGTATGATAGTAAAAATCTCGATTTTCAAGGGATTTAACTTCTTTAATTTTGGTTTTATAAAGCAGTCATAAATTCACTATCATGTAACATCACTATATATTGAAACAATTATTGTTTAACAATACTGCTGAATCCTGATAGACTCAGAGTTCAAACTTGTTACTCGTTACTTCAGTTTTCAGTTTTCAGACTTCTCCCCCACTAAATGACCTGATTTTCATCCTGAATAAAAAGTCATAATACCCTGGGTCACTTTTCCTTTACGCATGTAACCATCATAGGCATATTGTTGTATTGTTGAACAAGTTTGAACTTTGGACCCTGAACCATGGTTAAAAAGTTACTACGGTCATCTTCATTTTAAAGAAAATGACGTAAAGTCGGAGTCTGCACGGGATTATTTTTTCATGCTAAACCTTAAAATAGAAACTTTTTTATTCTATGTCAAAAATTAAGGTTTTTTGCGGAATTTTCAGGTACAATCGGGGGCAGAGATAATTGTTATACTTTTAAAATTAAAGTACCTGTATAGTAATGATTTAATATGTATATTACTCAATGAACCATCTTGTAGATTAACCTCGTAATTTGTGACTGATTCACAATCAGTATATCTCTTAAGTTTTAACGGTCCGATCTATTTTTGTCAATCTTGAATCTATTTTTCTGGAAACTTCACCGCTGATCGACGATCCTCGTGGAAGGGTCAGCAAAAGAAAAGAGGTACTTCCAAATCTCAAAATAGTAAATACAAAATGCAAACAATCATCATTACGTTTAGAAATTTGTTTATGGTGTAACTAGTTTCTATTTTTAAAGTGTCGAAAAAGTATAAAGGAAGCTTGAAATCCTAGTTTTATTCAACATTTTAATCTTGTTTTAATCATCATCAATTGAATCAATCAATTACAACTACAAGACTTACAATACAACACAAATAACAAAAATGCAATTCTCAACTTTATTAGCCACTGCTGTTGCTTTAACTGGTGCTTCTGCTGCTGCCATCCAAAGCTCAATCAGATTCAACATCGAATCTGACAACCAAGAAGTTAACAACAAAGGTTTATCATCAATCCATGAAGGTGCTGCTATCAACTATTTCTTTGCTGGTGAAGGTTCAGAATCATTTGATTTTGATTACAAAACTGGTGTCATTTCCAAAAATGTTGAAATTGCTGACAACCAAACTTATGAAGCATTCTTCACTATTCAAGAAGGTGGTTCAGGTTTCCACACTTTACAAACATCTCCATCTTATGACAACACCAAATGGGCTGTTGAAAACGGTTACTTAACTGGTAATGGTTCAAACACATTCTTTGCTGTTAAAGGTACCAACGATCCATACAACTATTCAAAAGAATCATTTCAAATTGGTGTTATGGCTCCACATTCACCAAATATTTATGATGCTGTTGTTCCCATCAAAATCAAAGCTACTGTTGACTCTGTTGCTTAAATTAAACTTAAAAACTAATTTGAAACAATAAACCTTTGCATTAAAATCCTAGATGGATTTATTTTTATGAATACCAATTAATTAATTATATAATGAACTTTTTATAGCATAAATGCATATCATCATGAATTAAACAAAATATATTATTGTAGTACATAATCACTAATTTGATACTTTTATCCCTCTACAGGTTTGAATTACCAACTAATAACATTTATTTAAAGTATAGTTAATTATTGATACTGAATAAAAATGGTTTAACAGATCGATAACTGTCTTTAGATGAAGATATTGTAGAGTTTATCAGTGTATGAAGAAACTTTCAATCTAAATCGTTAAGGCCTTATTGATTCAATAATGGATTAAACCTCTATGGATGGAATTGTGATAAATTGACATGCTCAATCACAATGTGTTCCCAATCCTTTGGATTATCCATATAATATAATGATGTCAGAATCAAAAAAAAAAATCATTCCAATTCCTAGGTTGCAATATAACACCCGATGGCATGAAAATAACTGATGAATACTAAAGAAGTTATATATACTAAGTGAAGAATCAAGATTATACTAAAAGATTTTCGAGGAACAGTCACAACATGAAAATTTGATTACGTAGAGCTTAATAAGCAGAGGACGAGTCTATCTTGATTTATCGCAACAAACGCGTTTACAACAAAAGAACAACCTTCAATATACAATTCATGGTTTATGATTTTTTGAACTTAACGCTTATACGTCTTTAAGATAATTGATCCACTCATAAGCTCTTCGAAGTTCGTTGATGATTTCCAACATTTCTCAAATTTGATTGTTAATATCGATACCACTGATAAGCGAATAATTTATACCAAAAGGGGAAATATCACCAAATTCAATTCAGGGTTCAGATGCGTATAAAAATCAAATAATATCCCCATTGAAAAGAAGAACAATTCAAAGAAATAAACATCAAGAGAATATCTAGTTCTATTCAATTAAAGAGAATTATCAATAAGAATCATGACCACAACAGTGTTATTAACAGGAGCTTCTGGGTTTATTGCCTTACACATCATTGATGTTTTATTATCAAAAGGTTATAAAGTTATTGGTACAGTTAGATCACAATCAAAAGCTGATAAAATTATAAAAAATTTCCAAAATGAGAAACCATCTGGTGATTTATCATTTGAAATTGTTGAAGATATTTCAATTCCAAATGCATTTGATCATGTCTTGGAGAAACATCCAGAAATTACCAAAGTTATTCATGCAGCTTCACCATTTTTTTATGGTGTTGATAAAGATTCTTTGAAAACAACATATCTTGTTCCAGCAACAAAAGGAACTGAAAATATTTTAACTGCAATTGATAAATTTGGTTCAAAAGTGGAAAATGTTGTTATCACTTCAAGTTTTGCCGCTATTGTTCATCGTCATAAATTAGGTGATTCTTCATTTATTCATACTGAAGAAACTTGGAACCCAATGAATTGGGAAGATGTTGATAATGATAATAAGGCATATACCGTTTCCTAAAAGGCAGCTGAACAATTAGCAAGAAAATATATTTCTGAAAATAAAGTTTCTTATGAATTAACTACTGTTAATCCACCATTTGTTCTTGGTCCACAAAAATTTGAAGATGTTTTAATTAATCCAACTTTAAATACATCAGCTGAAACTATTAATAAATTATTGAAAACTGATCCATCAGATGAACATTTTTTTGATACTCCATTAGGTTTAGCCACTGATGTTCGTGATGTTGCATTATTACATGTTTTACCATTAGAAGACCAAAATTTGAAAGGTAAAAGATTATTCCCAGTTAATGGTGCGTTTAATGGACAAACATTATTAAATGTAATTAATAAGAATTTTAAAGATTTAAAAATTGCAAAGGGGAAACCTGAAGGTGCTGAGGAACATGTTGCTAAAAATCATTGGTTTTATGATTCAAGTAAATCTTTAGAATGGTCTGGATTGGGAAAATGGATTCCATTAGAAAAGACTATTATTGATTCTGTTTCTCAAATTTTGGAATATCAAAAGGCCAATGAGAAATAAGAAGCTCTTGGTTGGTGATCATTCAAGGGGATTTGACTGATAATTTCAGGATTCTAATTCAGGATCAATAATTTTCTAGTCGAATTTTCCATGATATATATTAGATATTTGATAATAGTCAAAAATTTTAAAGAGAAAAGAAATTACAACAAGAAATCGAATGCCCTAATGAAAAACAACTAGGTAGCTGTTTAGTTTTGCAAAATTTTATGAATATTAATACATATTTTCTAACTTCAATATAAGCAAGAGTAACAACTACGACATCAACTCAACCAGTAAAATGATTTAAAACATCAACTATGAAAAAGGAGTTTAGAACTGCATGAATCTCTCCTTCACTCTAAAACCACAGTTTTCAAGTTGATCTTAAAATCTTTAAATCTCAAATTTATTTGTATTATATAATTCCTGGTATGAAAGTTTAAAATTGGTGATCGAATACATAATACTACGTAGACCCTCAAATTCAAAATTCGGAGTCTGTACTACATATACTATCACATGCTCCATCACATGACATTATATTTGCACATGTTACCAAACCACTTCATTACCATCACTTATATTTACACATGTTAACAATCCAGTTCATTACCATCACTTACTACAACTTTCACATGTTACAAAACCAATTCACCACCGCCAATTATTACACCTTTCACATGTCAATCCACGTTCTTGCTCAATCTTATTGTTTTATTCCATTTTACTATTAAAGAGTCCAAATCCTCTTTCTGTTTTTATATATTTGTATATTACTAAATGAATTATCTTTATTCGTTACTGTTACAACAATTACTACATTCTGTATCAAATTAGACCAATCAAGTGTTAACTTTAAGTCTAGTTTTACTACATTCTGCTCTGTGCTTCTTTACGCCTATCTTAATAGCTATAAGTGGTACAAGTCCCAAAGGTCAACAGTCTTCAAAGTCTCCATTGAAGTCCCTAAAGTCTTCAGATTTGTGAATTTAATTAAACTGTTGGCGAATCACAACGTGGAATCTTGCCAATGAATTCAAACTCTTGAGTAAAAAATAAGTTGGAAAGGTGGAAATCAAGTTAATTCTCATGGGAAAAAACACAGAATACTAATCGATAGAGCATGTTGATAATGATAGAATGTGTATAACTAACCATAACTTACCACATAGTACTCCTATCGTCATAAACTATGATCACTTGAGGTCCACCACCACTTTAAAGTTTTCCTAAATGCAACCGTTGAACGGCTCTAGCAAAATTTTACTTCAGCCGAACGTGAAATCTGCAAATCTGCACCACAAATTTCTTTTTGTTCAGCCATTCGTTCAGCCATTTGCAATTGAACAACTTGAAAACTTGACAAACTTCACCAAATCGTAGACCAGTGGGATTGGGAAAGTGGGGCCAGTCTTTTAAAGTGGTGAATTTGTACATACTTAACCCACAAGAAGCTTATGATATACCAAATCGGAGCCTATGAAGTGGGAATTAACACATCCTTTGCAACTATTTAAACATCAAGAGATCCTCTTTGAATCAAACAACTTTATTCAACTACAATCACCAAACCCACACTCTAGGATAAACCCTTGATACGTTCCTCCGGAAAACAGGTGTAAGGCTGAGTTTGGAAAGGCTACAAATTATCGGTGTATGCAATATGAAGATCTCGCCAAACTTGTGGAAATCAAGTGGAAATTTGGTGGAATCAACTGGGATAACATACCATGTTGAAGGTGAAGTTGAAGGTGAAGACATAGGTGATGGACAGACTAAGGTTAGTCTTAAAGCACTCGTACTATATATACCCAACTACCAGGTTACTTGTGTAGCTAGTTGTAGTCAAAGTTGTTGTCTGATTTATTGATTAAAATCACATTTATTTTTTTTTTCAATTGCATCTCGCATTTCACAAGTTTTTTTTGCAATCCCGAAAAGCAAAAACGATAATTGTTTGAAAACTAGGCAAATAAGAACAAAGGGTTTGTATAGAAAGGGGTAGAAAATAATTGATATCTATGGCGTTACTGTTTAAGTATTTGATGCACAAGTGCACAAGTGCACAAGAGTCTTATTTCTCAAAGGACTCCACGAATTTTTACCAAATCAGGTGAAGGGAGCCTAGCAAAAACCTTTATGTACGTAAACAATTGCATAAAACATGTATGAAGAATCAGAATTTTTTCCAATTTTTCCCTGACTCAAACATTAAACATGTCAAATAGAAATGCAACAATAATATGCGAAAAGGAGTTTAGAGTTTAAGAGTTTAAGAAATGATTCAAAGTTTATTTATGGGTGCCATTAACTTTAACTTTTATTATTTATACCCATCAATATCCTCATTACAATACTTTTAATACATCGGACATATATAAACTCTTTGTCATTCAACATATAAACAATCATAGATATATATATAATAGCAATCATATAATAGATCATATCACATCACAATGGCTATTAAAGAACAACAAAATGATTTAGAAGCTCAAATCTCTCATCTTAGTGATGATTCAGAAAATTATGATCATGATCGTTATTATGAAAATAATCCAATTTCTGTAAATTCACAATCAAGAACTTATAATACAAATTATTCCAAGAATCAAGGTTCAGATTTATTATATAGTATAACAACATCAGGTACTGCAAATGAATTTATTCATTTAGATGGTAAAAAATTTTTAAAATCTGATATGTTAGCTGCTTTTGGTGGTTCATTAACTCCTGGTAATTCATTACCATCTCCATATAAATTTGCAAATCCTGCTCCATTAGGTTTAAGTGCTTTTGCTTTAACTACTTTTGTTTTATCATTAATTAATTGTCAAGCAAGATCTGTTCAAGTTCCAAATATTGTTGTTTGTTTAGCAATGTTTTATGGTGGTCTTGTTCAATTAACTGCAGGTATGTGGGAAATTGCATTAGGTAATGTTTTTGGTGGTACTTGTTTAAGTTCTTATGGTGGATTTTGGTTAAGTTTTGGTGCTATTTATATTCCATGGTTTGGAATTTTAGATGCTTATGAATCTGAAATTGAATTAGAAAATGCAGTTGGATTTTATTTATTAGGTTGGACAATTTTCACTGCTGGTGTTACTTTATGTACTTTAAAATCAACAGTTGCATTTTTTGGTTTATTTCTTTCTTTAACTATAACTTTCTTAATGTTATCAGTTGGTAAATTTGTTCAAAGTACTTCATGTACAAAAGCTGGTGGTATTTTTGGTCTTATTACTGCTTTATTAGCTTGGTATAATGCATTTGCTGGGTTAGCTAATAAAGAAAACTCATATATTGTTGCCAATGGTATTCGTTTACCACAATTCAAACGTGATTAGATCACCATAAACAACAATACAAAGATATACAACACAACACAAACAATCTCAATCACACAATTATTATGATATAAACGCATTTAACGATATTATTTAACGATCATTGGTTCATTTGAACTTGCACTTGATATTCCTTTTAAAGACATGTATAATAGAACATATTTATAATATAAATTATAGAAGTTATGAATTTGTAGAATTGAATATTAAAAGATCAAGAACGCTTATATGCTTATACATGAAAAGTGAAAAGTTTCTGCCCTTAACAATGGCGGTAATTCAGAGCGTTACCCTGAAGAAATACGCGCACACGTAAAAAAAACCCATAATAAACAATTGCTTAACTATGGTGGAATTTGAAATATTTCACTTTTGATGAGATAATTGAATTAAGTTTTTACTTGAATTGTTATACATTAGTTGATTTTATTGGTCAGGTTATTGGTTTACTCACCCTACAAGTTTCAAAGAAAGCATTATAGAATCATTGTTATTTTCTCCCAAAGCTCATCTCATCACATCACATCTTTTTTTATTAATCAAATGAATTTATAAGTCAAATGTTAGATCTTGATAAAGCCATTCAATTGTTAAAAGAATGTAAACACATTTCAGAACAAGATGTTCATGAATTATGTATCAAAGCCCAAGAATTATTAATCAAAGAGGCAAACATTCAAATTGTTGATACTCCAGTAACGATATGTGGTGATATTCATGGTCAATTACATGATTTATTAACTTTATTTAAATCAAGTGGAGATTGTCCCAATGCACGTTATTTATTTTTAGGAGATTTTGTTGATAGAGGGTTTTATTCATTAGAAAGTTTTTTATTATTACTTTGTTTAAAAGTTAGATATCCAGATAGAGTTACTTTAATTAGAGGTAATCATGAATCAAGACAAATTACAACAGTTTATGGATTTTATGATGAATGTATAAGGAAATATGGATCTGCAAATGTATGGAGATATTGTTGTGAAGTGTTTGATTATTTAGCATTAGGTGCATTAGTTGGTGGTGAAGGTGGTGTTTTTTGTGTTCATGGTGGATTATCACCAGATATTGAAGGTATAAATCAAATTAAATTGATTGATAGGAAACAAGAAGTACCTCATGAGGGAGCAATGTGTGATTTATTATGGTCTGACCCTGATAATGTTAAAAGATGGTCAATAAGTCCAAGAGGTGCTGGTTACTTATTTGGTAAAAATGAAGTTGATCAATTCTTATATAAGAATAATATATCATTAATTGCAAGAGCTCATCAATTGGTTATGGAAGGTTATAAAGAAATGTTCAATGGTGGATTAGTTACAGTATGGTCTGCACCTAATTATTGTTATAGATGTGGTAATGTAGCTGCTGTTTTAACAATTGATGATAATTTGAATAGAGATTATAAAATTTTTGAAGCTGTGTTACAAGATGCAAGTGCTATACCTTCTAAAAAACCTGCTACGGACTATTTCTTATGAATTTTTTATGGAAACTTCTTTTGTGTGTATTAATAGCTTATAATATTTTGGCAATGAGATTATGTTATTTGAAGTTTTGTAGTCGCGATTGTTTTCATATAGATAAAAAAAAATCTTAAACGCGTTTTTGAAAAGTAAACAATGAATAGATATCACCAAAAAAGTCAAACAAAAAGCATTCAACCCAGCTGGTTCTTTAAATATTCATAGATTGTACTATATTGCATTTGTGTCATAGGATATCACAAGAATGGCATCTCAAGTACATCGGCTTCCCTCCCAACCATTATCACAATTATTGAATGATTCACCTTCAATTAAACCTTTGAGTACTGGGATTCAAGCATTTGATGAAATGTTAGAAGGTGGATTATATCCTGGACAAATATTTGAAATTTGTGGGATTCAAGGATCAGGAAAATCAAGTTTATCATCACAATTTGTTAAAAATTCATTAATTGAAGAGAAACATGTGCTTTGGATTAGTTCATTACAATGTATACCTATTGATACAATTAAAAATTATCTTGGTATCGATAATGAAAACCTATTATCAAATTTAAATCATATACGGCTTGATTCAATAAGTGCATTATTTATATTCATACAATCATTAAATCTGAAACCCAATAAATATGGATTAATAATTATTGATGATTTTGCAAGTTTAATATCAAGATGTTTTAATCAATTTGAAAATTTAAATGGTAAGAATCAATTACAAGAACAAAAGAAAAACAAAGCAATTCAAAACATTTTCAAATTATTATCAACTTATTGTGCTATAAATAATTGTATATGTACAATATTTAATTCTTCTACAACTTTAAATATGTCATTTGTTGAAACTAAAGAAGATCCAATATCTAATACTCAACAACAACATCAAGAGATGAGAAGTTCACAAAGTTTCATAGGTCCATTAACACCAAAACCTAAACCAAAAAGATTATATCAACAAATTTTAGTATCGCCTTTAGGTGATCATCCAATTTGGTCATCATATTTCAAATCAAGATTAATGTTATATAGAGATTGGGTTACTTCATCATCATCATTAAATTCTACTGCAATTTTTGTTCATTTTAAACAAAATAGATTACAAAGAAGTTCAAACTTAATCCCTAAAGTTATAAAATTTCAAGAAACTTTAAATGGTATTATTGAAGTTGGTAAAAATGATCCAATTTCTTCAAATGTTTCAAATTCATTTACATTAGATGAAGGTGATTTTGGCACGGATGATGAAGAAGATGAAGAAGAGGAGGAAGTCGATGAGCTAAGAACTACATATATGGATAAAAATCCAATTGTTCTGTTGGAATCATCACCTTCAACCCGTCATAATGATATTAGTACAGCTAAAAATATTTTACCTGATGATCTGATAAATAATAAGGGAATTAATAGTTCAAATCAGATAGATGATAGAGTTATAGTGAATCCAATGACAACAAATGAACTGTACAGTGATGGAAGTGATAAGGGTGAAGATGCCGATGAAACTATTGAACCAGAAGATAATGAAAATGAAGTCCCAGAACGTGTAATGGATACTTCTTCACAAAAAGATGATACAATTACTGTACTGAATGAAAAAGTGAATGAAGAAAATGGCGGGAATGCAGTTATTGATGATAATGATGATAATGGTCAAGAAGAAACAAATGATGATGATGAAAGCTTGACAATAAGAACTAATAATAATGACCCAAATGAAGATAACATTTCAAACAAAGACAATGTAAATGTCAATGAAGAAGAAGAAGATGATGACTCCATTGAACAACTTGAAGAAGAAGTTTTCAATAGAGAATTAAAAGACAATCAACCTTTAAAATGTGAAATAAACTCATTCACTATACCCAATGAACCATTACCAATGTCTGAAGATACATCAATAGAATATGAAGAAATTGAAGATGAATTAGAAGAATTATATCCTACACAACCTGAATCATTACCTATAGCACAATTATCACAAATTCCATCACCAAAGGGCTATAACAACATGAGAAAGAGGAAATTTGATTTAAATAATTTAAGTAATAATGTTAAAAGATTAAGATTACCTTTACAAGATTCAACAAATTTAAATTATGATGATTCTTATGAAAGTCAATTAGGTTCAGATGAGTATATACCAGCAAGTGCACCTTATTTTTGATATGATTACAACATATATACAATATTCATATAATAGCATTTACAGAGCATTTACATAGCATTAATTTATAGAATACATGATTTATGATAGATCTTTATTGTAGTATCTCCATTAGAATATATATCCAGAACATTCTAGACTTCCCGAAACGGTAACTGCGCGTGTAATCCGGAAACATTCGCAACATTCATAGTTAAGAAATCGAAAATGACAACGTCGTAATTAAAATATTGCTAACAATTTCAACAATCGACAACAACAAATCTGCAACAGCCGCTGAGGAAATTGAGCTTTGTTAATTGCTGTTATTGGATTGAATATAAATAGACAGAATCCTGCTGGTATTAAGATCAAAGAGTTTCAAATTTCAATAGTTCAGATCTCAATCGTTTAGTTGTGTTTACAAGTCTAGAAGCATCTTTCTGGAGAAGCATATCATCATCTGATACCAAAACAATCCAAAACATCAACCTCAACAACAACCAAGATAAGAAGGGAAAACAAGGAAAACAGAGGTAAACAGAGGCAAAAGGATACTCACAATGACGAACGATACCCAGCAAAAGTTTGTCTACCCAAAGATCGAAAACTTCATCAAACCTGAAGATTACAAGAATAAGAATGTGAGCGGTAGAATATTGAATGCCTTCACCACCATTCCAAACACCATTTATAGAAAAGACGCTGATGATGATTGGGTAAGTAAAGATCTATATGTATTTACTGGGAGAATTAAAATAGCATTGGATGTATTATTGAGTATATCTTGTTATTGAAGTATTCTCTCATAATAGCAATCATATGATGTCCGTTATACTAACAAAATAACCATATAGAAAGTTAGACATTTAACTGGTAATTCTGCCTTATTATCATCTTTTAACTATCTTGATCAAGAAACCAAATGGGAAAACCATCTCATCGCTTGGACTGGTGAATTAAGAATTGAAAGTACTGATATTAATCAAGATGATGATTCTTATTATCTTGATAATGAAGATAAAGAAAATATTGAAAAATTAATTTCAAAAGAAAATCAAACTGATAAAATTCATCCTGTTTGGTTGTTAAGAAAAGATCAACAAAGATGGAGAAAATATGCTGAAAATGTATTATGGCCTGCTTTCCATTATATTATGGGTGGTGCTTCAGATGGTAAAGATGAATCTCAATGGTGGTATGATTATGTTAAATTTAATGAAGCTTATGCAAATAAAATCTTACAAACTTATAAAGAAGGTGATATTATTTGGATTCATGATTATTATTTAATGTTATTACCTCAATTATTAAGACAACGTTTACCAAATGCAATTATTGGATTTTTTATGCATTGCCCATTCCCATCAAGTGAATATTTCCGTGCTTTACCTAAAAGACAACAATTATTAGATGGTTTATTAGGTGCAAATAGAGTTACTTTCCAAAATTATTCATTTGCAAGACATTTTATTAGTTCTTGTAAACGTCTGTTAGGTTCTGAAACTACACCAAATTCTATTAGTGTTTATGGTAATACAGTTTCTGTTGATTCTTTACCAATTGGTATTGATGTTGCCAAAATTGAATATGATGCTTTTAATGATGAAATTGATAATAAAGTTAAAGCTATTAAAGAATTATATGGTCATAAAAAACTAATTGTTGGTAGAGATCGTTTAGATTCTGTTAGAGGTGTTGTTCAAAAATTACAAGCTTTTGAAACTTTCTTGGAAATGTATCCTGAATTTAGAGATCAAGTTATTTTAATTCAAGTTTCTTCACCAAATGTCTTACATTCAACAAAAGTTGAAAATCAAGTTTCTGAATTAATTTCTCAAATTAATGGTAAATTTGGTTCATTAAATCATACTCCAGTTCATCATTATCAAATGAGAATTGATAAATCTGAATATTTAGCTTTATTAAGAGTTGCTGATTTAGGTTTAATCACATCAGTTAGAGATGGTATGAACACTACAGCTTTAGAATATGTTGTTGCACAAAAATACAATCATTCACCATTAATTTTATCAGAATTTAGTGGTACTGCAAGTGTATTAAAAGATGCATTAATTGTTAATCCATGGGATTCAGTTGCAGTTGCTAAAACTATTTATGAAAGTTTAAATTTTGATGATCAAAGAAAAAATCATTTACAAACAAATTTATCAAAAGATGTTGTTTCAATTCAATCTTGGACAAATAAATATCTTAAATCTCTTTTATCAGGTATTGATGATGATAATAGAAAAAAATTAACCCCAACTTTAAATCGTCCTTCATTATTAGAACATTATAAAAAATCTAAAAGAAGATTATTTTTATTTGATTATGATGGTACTTTAACTCCAATTGTTAAAGATCCAGCTGCAGCTATACCATCTGCAAGACTGATTAATATTTTAAATAAATTATCAGAAGATCCTCAAAATCAAATTTGGATTATTAGTGGTCGTGATCAAGCATTTTTAGAAAAATGGCTGGGTTATAATCCAAAAATTGGTTTATCTGCAGAACATGGTTGTTTTATGAAAGATATTAATTCTAAATGGGTTAATTTAGCAGCACAAGCAGATATGTCATGGCAAGAAAAAGTTGAAGAAATTTTTAATAATTTCACAGATAAAACTCCAGGATCAAATATTGAAAAGAAAAAAGTTGCATTAACATGGCATTATAGAAGAAGTGATCCTGAATTAGGTGAATTTCAAGCAAAAGAATTAGTTAAAGAATTACAAGCTACTGTAGCTAAAGATTATCAAGTGGAAGTTATGACTGGTAAAGCAAATGTTGAAGTTCGTCCAAATTTCGTTAATAAAGGAGAAATTGTTAAAAGATTAACATTAACAAAACATGGTTTCCCACAAAAAACAGGTGCAACTTTTAATAATGAAAATCATTTACATGAAGATTTACCAGATTTTATCTTATGTCTTGGTGACGATTCAACAGATGAAGATATGTTTAATAAATTATTATCAATCGAACAAGATTGGGAATCATCAGAAAATTTTAATAAAGATCCAAATTTTAATAATTTTGGATTTTATCCAGTTAGAGTTGGTCCAGCATCACAACCAACATCTGCAACATCACATTTAAATGATCCTCATCAAGTTTTAGAAACTTTAGGTCTGCTAGTTGGTCAAGTTTCACTTTTTGAAAGTGCTGGTTCAGTTGAATTAGATGATCGTGGTCATATTAAAAATTCAGAACAAAGTCAAAGATCTGAAGCTGCTATAATGGCTCATAGATTGAAAAAAACAAATTCAACAAATTCAACAAATTCTTTTAAGAATTCAAATTGATTCATTATATTCTTATATCTTTTTTAAATTCATTTCTAATGTATCATATACAGATGTGGTTTTTTATAGTACATTATATTTATATAAATTTGGTTTCCATATAGCGTTTAAACATTATATATAATATAGATTATTATTTGATAGCTGTACAGTCATGAATGTAGTACATGATCTAGATATAAGTTTTAAATTTTGATATTCAAGTCATTATTCATAATATACATTACATAGCCATATACACATTCTATTGATTAAAATAATTGATTAAATTGAATCAATAATTTTTTGAGATTCATTAAAATCTAAATCATTAATTTTTTCATTCAAATAATTTAAATTAATTGAATTTGAATTTTCAATGTTTTTTTTAATTTTAATTAATTTTAAATTTTGAATTTCAGCTTGTTGAAAATTTCTTGCAATTGTTGCATTTTGAGAATTTAATAAACCTGATAAATATCTTAATATTGGTGAATAACCTAATTTTGCTAAATTAAATGAAGTTTGTGAAGATTTTTGCTTTTGATCAGAATTACTATTTAATGTATCAGATTTTATATATAATAAAATTGAACATAATAATGGGAATTTTTTTAAATTTTCAAAATTTTTTAAAATTAAAGAAATTTTTTCATTAATTTCAATTTTGGATAAATTTTCATAATTATAAATTAATTTTATGAAAATCAAAGTTAATTCAATTAATTCTTTAGATTTTAAATTTGAATTTTTAAAATTAATAATTTCATCTAATTTATTTAATATGATTAATCTTTCTTGAGTTAAATTTGGAATTAAATCATTTTGTAAAGATCTTGTATAATAATGAATACTTGATTCAATTAATAAAAGATAATTTATAATGGAAAAAATATAAATTTCATTTGAATTTTTAGTATTTGAAGTTTCTTCAGATTCAAATTTGTTGATCAATTTTTTATAGAAATTTTTTGATATATTTAAATCACCATTTAATTGAAATTTTAAAGCCATTGAATAAATAATTTTCAATTCAAAATTTGGATATAAATCTTTAGATAATAAATTTATTGAATTTTTAAAATTTTTTAATAATTCATCATCAATTGGACCAATAATTGAATTTTCTAAAATTTTGAAAAAATTAACTAAAGCTTTTAAATGATTTAATTCATTAAACTTTGCTTTAATGTTTTCATTAATTGAAATTAATGAATGATTTATTTGGTTTAATTCTTCATCAATTAATTTAATTGATTTTTCAAATAAGGTTAAAGATTTTCTTTTCAAATGTGTTGAATTTAATAATGAAATTCCATACATTAAACAAATTAATATGTTTAATTTATAAATTGGTAATTGATCTGAAATTGTGATGAGTTTACCTTGGAATGGTAAATTATATTGAATTTTATTATTCTGTGCTTTGGGTAAATTGGAAATATTTGAACTTAAAGTTTTAAAATCAATTTCAATATCATCATTTATTTGTTTATTTGTAATTTTGTTCAAGATTTGAATAAATTCAATATGAATTGAATTTAATTTGTTGTTTGATTTTAAATTTTTAACATCAGTTATAGGTTTAATACCTTGTTGAATTGCAAATGTAATTTCATTTAATTTTAATAATAATAATCCTTCATTATATGTATCAGGTATATTTGGAAGTTTGTTAAAACGATCCAACATTGATTGTAAAAATGGTAAACTTTGCTTTGGATCAAATTTAATTAAAATTTTAAATTTTAAATAAATTAAATATATGGAATCAATAAAATTAACATATTCAAAAAGATTATTACATAATTTTAAAGCTTGTTTAAATTGATTTGTTTCAATTAATAAATTAATAATTTTAGTTTGAGTGATTAATTTTTCATATAAATTATCTTGATCACAAAGTAATAAAACTTGATCGAAATGATAACCTGCTTTAATTAATGGAGATTCTTGATCATCTTCACCATTATTATTAATTTTAGATAAATTTGAATAAATTTCACCTAATTTTAAATGACATTTAATTTGATAATTTTTAGAAACTTTTGGTTTATAATTTAAAATTTTTTCATAACTTGATATTGAAATTTGTTTTAAAGTATAAAATTCTTGTAAATTTCTCTTGTTTTGAATCTTGTTTAAATTTTCATCTGCATGTAAATTTAATTCATTTGCAATTTGGAAAAATAATACAACATTTGAACCTGGATTTTCTAAAAAATCACTAAATTTTGAATCACCTTTTAATTGTAATTTTGAATCTTGAAAATCCTGTTGACTTAATTGTTCAATTGTATCATTATAATGATTATTTGGTATTATTTCGAAATTTGGTTCAGATTTTAATGATTGATCTGGAGTATTTTGTTTACTAGAATTGAATATTGGTTTAGAAGGTGTTGATTCAAGTTTATTGGGTTGTGAAGATGAATGTTTTTGAAGTTTTTCTTGTAATTGTTGAGATGATGTCTTTGTTGGTGATTTTGATGATGGTTTAATTGGTGATTTTTGTTTAATTGGTGATTTTGGTTTCATTATTTTGATTGGTGATTTATGGGTTTTTTTTTGTGGAGATGATTGATATTGTTGTTTTGGAGCCACTGGTTGAGGGATAGGCTTTGAACGAGGAATAGGTGGGATTGAAGAGACAGGGACCGAAGGAATCTGTTGAGGTTGTTGAACTGGAACTTCAGGTGCTTTTGGAACTTGTTGCACTGGAGCAGGTGGAACCTCTGGAGCTTGTTGTGATACATGTTGTGGTACATGTTGTGGTACTTGTTGATGTTGATATTGTTGAGGTGGCGCTTGTTGTTGGATAGGTACTGGTTGAACAGGCGGTACTGGTTGAACAACTGGTGATTGATGAATAGGTTGGACAGGGTGATTCTGTATTGGTTGTGCTGGTTGCACTGGTTGCACTGGTCGCACTGGTTGCACTGGTTGAGATATCACTGGTGGAATTGGTTGTGGAATTTGATCAAATTGAGATGGATATTGGTATTGTTGTTGATATTGTTGTTGAAGCGTAGTACTATATTGATCTTGTTGATATTGATCTTGATAATTTTGAGATGAAGTTTGAATTGGTTGAATTAGATGAGGTTGATAATTTTGAGGAATTGGTTGTGGTATTGATTGATATTGATTGAAATCATTATAGCCTTGGAATTGACCATTGTATTGATCATTAAAACCCTGGTACTGATCTTGATAACCATTATTATAATTTACCTCTTGATACCCATTATTATACCCATTGTTGTATTGATCTTGATTATATTGATATCCTTCTTGATAATTCTGTTGATTGTATTGATATCCATTGTTGTAATAATTGCCACTCATTTTATAATTAGCCGCCAACAAAATCAATGTTTTTAAAACTCAGCGGTTAATTTGAATTTTATTAATTTGAATTTCAATTTCAATACACGAAAATTAAAATTAATTAAAAACGCGAAAATAATCAAAAATTTACCCGGTGTTGATCAAATTGTGTCACATAATACACGACAATACAACACAAAGACTATAATTATTAACACCATTAGAATTACAAAAACACATAGAGTAGCTACTAACTAATCCATAATCAAATAATCAAATAAACCACCACTTATTCCAATCAACTCCCTAATTAATACTACTTTATGTCTCAAATCTTATCTATACTTGTTCGCGAATTCTTGAAAAACTATTTAAACAATCAATTTTCCCACTTTTTTTTTATTTTGGAAAACACTGAAAATTGAAAAATCAAATTGTTTGTTTGGGCCACATTCAATAAATATTTCAATATTCAATACAAATTTAACTATTGAATTTTAATACTAAAGGAGACATTGAATTGTTACTTCTTTTTATACACTTTTATAGAGTTTTATTACCATCATCCAATAAATATCATATACACTATACCTTTATTTCTTTAACCAACAATGGATACTTTTAAAACTCCACAAACTGCTGCTGATGCAAAATTATTTACTTCATCAAATTCATTTGGTTATCCAACTGCATCTCAAGATTTACAATCACAAGGTCAATCAGAAGGTGATTCAAAAGATTTAGTTAATGAACCAAATAATAATGATGATGAAGATTCAACAACTTCAGGTATTGTACCAACTTTACAAAATATTGTTGCAACTGTTAATTTAGATTGTCGTTTAGATTTGAAGACTATTGCCCTTCATGCTCGTAATGCTGAATATAATCCCAAGAGATTTGCTGCTGTTATTATGCGTATTAGAGAACCTAAAACTACTGCTTTAATTTTTGCATCAGGGAAAATGGTTGTTACAGGTGCAAAATCTGAAGATGATTCAAAATTAGCTTCAAGAAAATATGCAAGAATTATTCAAAAATTAGGTTTTAATGCAAAATTCACAGATTTTAAAATTCAAAATATTGTTGGTTCATGTGATGTTAAATTCCCAATTAGATTAGAAGGTTTAGCTTTTAGTCATGGTCCCTTTTCTTCTTATGAACCTGAATTATTTCCAGGTTTAATTTATAGAATGGTTAAACCTAAAATTGTCTTGTTGATTTTCGTATCGGGTAAAATTGTTTTAACTGGTGCAAAACAACGTGAAGAAATTTATCAAGCTTTTGAAGCTATTTATCCCGTTTTGAATGAATTTAGAAAATTATAATGAAAAAAAAGAGCTGTGCTTATAAGAGATGTGAGTGATATAAGAGCTATGCTTATAAGAAGAGAGTGAGAGAGTGTGATATAAGAGCTATGCTTATAAGAAGAGAGAGAGATCTGTGTTTATGTTTATGTTTTGATTTTGATTTGATTTTAATTCGTTTTAATGATTTTCCTATATTGCTTTTTGTGTGATGTTTTTTCTCTTTTGCATTTTAACACTGGGACAAACTTATAAAAAAAGATTTGCATATGTATTATATATAATAATATACGTTAATGAAAAAAACTACATGTAATTTAATGTAATACATTTTATTCATTATTCTCTATAAAACACATTTAAAAACACAATACTTTTTCTTTAAAAAATCAACAACAATAAAAATCAATAAAAATCATATTCATAACTTATTAAATTAAACTCTTTCATACATTAAAATATATGCAGTTTTAACTCCATCATCATCTCCTCCACTTAAAACATCATCTAAACTTAATTCTGTAATTATTGTATCATCAAATCTAATCCATTCATCTTTAGATTGATTTAATACATCAACTGTATAATGTCCACCTTCTGAACTTATACCATGATGATAAACAATACCAGTTAATTTATAATTTAAATTAATTGAATTAAATTTTCTTGTTGAAGGTGATATAACTTCTTCAGGAATTTTTAATTCAGATTTATATGAAATTTTTTTACGAATTTTTTCAATATGTCCATATAATTGATTATTTGATTTGGAAATAAATGAAAATCTTTTTAAATGAACAACTAAAACTTCTGGTAATTTATCAATAAATGTTTGCTTTTTAGCAATAACTTCAGAACCATCATTTGATTTATATGGAATTTCTTCAATATTTGAAATATTTTTAAAAGCATCTTCCAATGTATTTATTGAATCATCTGAAATATCCAATTGAATTTGTTGAAATGGATCTAATGTTATACTTTGTGATTCTCTTTGTTTTGGAATATCTAATATACTTCTAAATTGACCTCCAAATAATTGTCTAATTGGTGATGGTTTAACTTCAACTGTTCTTTTTGCACTAATTTTATTTTTAGTTGAACCAACTTCATGCCATCCATCATCACTTGTTAAATTATTTGATGTAGAGTTTATACCTCCATTTGATTCATTACTTGATTTAAAATCATCATCATCACTAAATTGTTTTAATGATTGTCTAATTGATTGTCTAACATCTTCAGTTGTAATACTATCAATTAAAGTTTTAGTTTCTGTTGGTTTAATTGATTTAACACTTGAAATAAATTCTTCATGTAATCCATCTAATAAATAACCAAAAAATTCTTCTGCATCTTCTTGTTGACCCCATTTTAAATGTTGAAAACGTTCATTTAATGAAATTTTTTTATAAAATTCTTCAGGAACTAATGAATCACCAAATTTTTTATCTGGATTATCTAATTTAATATTAAAATTTTTATAAAATTCAATTAATGCATCAATTAATGGAGTTGAACTTGTTCCATTAATTGAATGTATAGTCCTTATAGAAATAACATTTAAAATCTTATAAAATGGTTGACAATATAATAATAATTGTAAAATTGAACTCATAAAACAAATATTACCAGTATTAACTAAACCTCTTGGAATAATTGAAGGTAATTTTTGTGAATTTATATAAATTTTTTGGAAATTTTTATCAAACATTGATCTTAATAAAACAACACCTAATGGTTCTAATACATTTGAAATTGATGGAACAAATCTTGGTGTTGTAGTAGTTGTTGTAGTTGTACTTTCTTCTTTTTTAGCAATTGGACTTGATGTATTTGATGTTGATAAAGATGTGGTTTTTGGTGATTGTTTCTTTGCAGCTTTTTCAGCGATAAATGACCATTTAGCAACAGTTGGTTTTGGTGGTTCAGGTGATGGAGTTTTAAATTCTTCTTTTGGTTCAACAATAGTAGTTTGATTTTTAGGTTCAACTTCAATTTCAGATTTTTTCAAATCTTTAATCTTTTCAGCTTCTTCTTGTTCTTCTTTAGCTTTTTTAGCTTCATCAATATCTTTAAATTTTTTCTTTTGACTATTTAATTTTGCTTCAGTAGTACCAAAAAATAAAGGTTTGCCAACTTCATAATTTATTGGTTGAATTTGAAATCTAAAAACTTCATTTGAAGATGATGAATTTTCATTTATGCTATTATTATGATTATTATTATGACTATTGTTATGCTGATTATTATTATGATTATTATTATGCTGATGATGACTATGATTATGATTATTGATGGTATTAGATGCAGAAATTATTGGTGTTGAAGTTGTTGTTGAAGGTGGAGAAGAAACTGTTGTTGTATTATTATGATCTGGTGAAGTTTGTTCTATACTTGGTGTAGAAATTGAGGAATCATATTCAGATTGTTGATCTTGTTTTTGTTGCTGTTGCTGTTGCTGTTGGGTATCATTGTTAACATCCACATTATCTGTATTATTTACATCTTTGTTATTTACATGTCCATTAGTTTGAGGTTTAGGTTTTAGATAAGAACTATGATCTTTATTTGGTATGAATGTTTTATTTTTGAATTCAAATTTTTTCTTTGGAGTTCCAGATGATGATGAAGAAGAAGGTGCTTGATTTTGATTATAAAATGGTTGTTGATGTGGTAATTGTTGTGGGTATAACTGTTGATGATGTGGGAAAGGTGATTGATTCGGTAGTGGTTGTTGGAAAGGTGGATATATTTGTTGAGATGGATGTAAAGCATTTTGCATCATAAATTGTTGAGCATAAGCTTGTTGTTGCTGTTGTTGTTGTTGAAATGCTATGAAATTGGGATCCATCATTGGAGCAGGACCATTTTGATATTGATAATAAGAATTAGCAGCCACTGGCATGAATCCACCTTGTTGTTGATGTTGTTGATGTTGATGATGTTGTTGTGGTGGAGCAGGAGGTGGTGGAGGTGGAGCATATGGATTAGCTATCGAGGGCGAATGTGCGTATGGAGGTCTGCTTGTAGTTGGATCACTCATTGTGGCATAAGAGTTGTATACTTTTTCTATGACGTTGATATTCTAATTGTTGATGTTGATGTTGATCAAAGTGGCGGTCGACGATAATAATAATAGTCTTTGTAACGCTGAAATGATCTGATTGATTGTAGTAATTCTGAGAAGATTGAGAATGATATTTATATTGAAATGATCACTGTTCTCTGTTTAAAAATGGGAATTCTTTGATTTTTGCTCAATAATTTGAGTGGATTTCTAAATGGTAATATAATATAGCTCTATGGAGGAAAGAAAGCCTTGAATTATTCTCTTTTTTCCTTGCTGGATGACAAATAAAATGCTAGTAAAAGTTGATAGTAGTGGTTGCTGGCCCCCTTGGATAATATGATCTATGTGTCCAATGTCCCAATGACCTGTTCAATAAATTAAGCGCTGTGATTTAAATAAAAGTATTTCAAATTCAATTTAAATTCAGTTTTATTTCTTCCAATTTTCTTATCCAATTTAATTTTCGCAGTGAAAAAAAACCAAAAAAATTTGGTCAAAATAAAAAAATTCGCGAAAGTGTTTACGTAATCATATTAAGTAGATTACCCGTTATACTAATATCAATAGAATAAATTTAATATATATATTGAATAGTTGATGAGCTATTTGTGTTATAGTAGTTTAGAAAGTAGTGCAAGCCATGTCTCTTGATCAACAGTGTCTAGTTTATACCGATCTTTGTACCACTTGACAAACTTCGATGAGCTCCTGGTTAACAAATTTCCATGAACTCCTGGTACTTAATATATTTCCATGAACTCCTGGTAGTTAACACTCAGCTTTGTACCACTTGACAAATTTCCATGACCAGATGAAAATATTTACTATACATTAAATATACTTTATGACATAAGCTGGGAAAAAAAACACATATATATACCCGTTATACTAATATCAATAAAATGAATTTAATAAAATGAATTCAATATATATATTGGTATGTTGATGAGAAATTTTGTGTTATAGTAGTTTAGAGTGTAATGTAAGCCATGTCTCTTGATCAACAGTCTCTAGCTTATACCGATCTTTCAATCGGTGCTGGTGTGTGTTTAATATATAACAAGATAATAAATGTTCACATATTGGAATATTACTTGGATCTTTAAACTGTGGTAAATTATTGGAAAATCTAATTCCATAAGCAATATTTGTGTTGATGGTATCACTAGTACACTGGATTTGTTTAAAGCCATTTTGAAATCTTGTACATGAACAAAACCATTGATTCAATTCAATATAATATGGAGTATCTTCAAGATCTTGATTAATCAATACCAAAGAATCATTAAACAATTGATTAGCATTATCAATAGATTTGTTATATTTATGAATAACAATCCTTTTCTGATCCAATATATCTAATGATTTTAAATAAATTTCAGGGAATATAAACGTCAAAGTAAGTGAAATCTTATCATCAATTTTAATCTCATCTTGATCTTGATCTTCATTTTGTAAAAACAATTTTGATATTAATCCTTCCACAATCTCTGGAAACTTTTCCACTTCATCATGTTCACCCATATCATCTCACGTTTTGTGAAAATGATGCCAATTGTTAATTTGAGAAGAGATCAGGTGGTTCAAGAATCATATTGTTTTTGGCGTTATTTTCATAGTTATATAAAAAAGAATTCGCGGGTGTATAGTATACGAGTATACGCACAAATAATAAACTGTTCTCAAAACTTTTATTAAGGTATATAATAATCAATGTATATCATTCATTTAATCTAATTGTATAATCATCACCACTTTGTGTGATATAACGAACCCAAGGGTAACTTTGATATTGTAATTTTGGTTCATTAATTCTTAAGTAACGTACTTGAATTCCACTTGTTGTAAAATAAGGAATTTGAAATTTAACTTGAATTGGTCTTTTAACTTTAAAACTTGAATCATCTATAGAAACTGAAGGTAATCCTAATTCTGCCTTCATAGCATATTCTTTACCACCTTGGAATTGTTTTATTTTCCAAACAATTATTGATTTTTCAGGGACCCATTTTAATGAACCATTTGAATATTTAAATTTTGGACTATCTGCATCTTCAGGTATTGGTATATGAATTTCAACATTATTTGCTGTAGATTTTTTTTTAATTTGTGCTTTAACTTTTGCATGAATTTCAATACGACTATTTGAATGTTTTGAAATTTTACAATCAACCCAAATTAATGGTTTTAATGGTGTTGATAATCTATAACTCATTAATTCAAATTCTCCATCTGGTGGGATAAATGTAATAATTTTTTCATTTTCAAATTTACTTAATCTAACACATTGATGAAATTTAACATCTTCCATTTCCACTCCTTTGGAATTATTATTTAATTTATCATTTAAACCTAATCTTAAATCTGGCATACCTGATAAATGTGATTTAATTCTAATTTTACCTAAAATTTCCGATCTAAGCACTTTCCCTTGTGGGTTTATTAACATATTAATACTTTCCACAACATCTAAAAATGCTTCATTTTTCTTATACATAATACCTTCAGATCTCCATGATACAGCATTTGTTAATGCACTTGGTGGACCAAAACTTTGTTTAGTTCTTTCTAATGCAAATGATTTTTGTGTAATATATTCTTTTAACATCTTAGTTTCAGTAATTTGTGGGAATCCAAAATCCATCATTTCATCTAATAATTCATATATTATAACAAAATTATCTCTAATTGATTCTTCTTCTAATTCTTTAAAATAATCTGTAAGAACATTTGCAATCTTGTGTAAAAATAAGAAAATTTGTGCAACATTATTATTTGATTTGGTCAATGCTAACAAATATAAATTATTATGTGTAATATAAAGATAATTTATACCATTAAATTGTAAAACTGGTGATGCTGAAACTGGATCATCTTCAGATTCAACTAATAAAAATGGGAATTTTTCCACAGCATTTGAAGGTATGTCTCCCTTGTAGTCTCTCGAGAGAAGTGATTTCCCCTTGATGTCACAGAAATGTATCACAGAGGCCATTGAGACTGATATTTGATATTGAGCTTAGATTGGTGTGGATTGTTGATGATGGTTTTGTTTTGATTAAAGCTCAAATTCGTGTCAAGTTTTCAAAAATGGTGATAAAATTGAAGGAAATCGCGAAATTTATTTTCGTTTTGTAATTTGTAAACAGATCAAAGTTTTGAAAGAAGACAAGATTTATTGATATCATTCAGGAGCTGTTTGGTATTGGATTTGTGGTATTTGTTAGTTACGGGGTTGTTGTTCAAGAAATTGTCGTTATTTTCCAGGTTTTAGCGTTGAAAAAAGTGGGATTTTGAGAGCTGTTGAAAAGAGATCAAGAGATCAAGACACCGCGGGTTAATTCTAATACAAATTTGAGGTTTATATATACCAATTGTGTTTATAATGGTTAATGAACTTAATCCAAAAGTTAATAAAATCTTGGATAATGATTCAAAATTGAAAACTCATTATGAATTCTTATTAAATAAGAAAAAAATTGCAGATAAATCATTAGAAGAATTTTTAATTAAATTAGAAAAAGATCATGAAGGTATAGATCTTGATGATTCACAATCCAAAGTTGATCCATCAGATATAAATGATTATAATAAGGCAATTGATTATTTAAATGGGAAATTTTTTAAACAAGTGGATAAAGTACAAGAAGTTGCCAAATATATTGAATCTCAACAAGAATTAGAAAAAGTTTGGGAATTTACTCATAAAAGATATCTGAAAGAAAATAAATCTGAAGATCAATTGAATGAATTTTATAAATATATTATGAAACAATTAGAAGATTTTAATAAGAAATGTCATCAAAAATTTTATTCTTTACAAATCCCATTATTTTGTATTAAAAAGGAAAAATTTTATCCAAATTTAAGTAAAGATAGAAGAAAATTAATTATTTATATTCAAGATTATATTGAATCAAATCAATAATAGAACTATACAATATTATGGAATGTTTGTGAGCTTGGAGACTCCGAACTGTGAGAATATCAAATATGATATAAGTTCGATGTACTATGATGCACTTTTTATCAATCTTCCACACAAACTTTTAAATAAAGTTAAAGAAGAACCAGGTTCTTCTTCCAAGATTTAACCAACTTGCCCTAAGTAGGAACTCAAAACGAGCCCCAAAAAGAAGGGATATTTGACCATATAATTAAGAACTTATAAGTTCTAGGGTCATACCAAATCAGATCTTGTGAAATTGTGGTGATGATTTTTTAAAAGTTGTTGGAATTTGTTGAAATAAATTTTTAGAAATTTTTTTTTATACCCGGTGGGAAAATTGGAAACATTATAAATTCGCGGGTGATTGACTTTTAGTTATTATCGGGGCATAAATATTTAATTTTGAAGAATAGATTGTTAATTGATAATTGTGGTGTAATTGATATAGATTATGATGATAGAATAAGACACATGGTATCTACTATCTTTTCAATGGCTAAAAACACTCCAGAATTGAATGATTTAGATATGATTTTAATATACATGGTTAGTGAAAAGTTTCATTTGTAAATACATTTTAAACAACATCAAATATAATCATATAAAAAGAGAAATATTTTAATGGATCTATTAATTTCTATAGTTCCATTGTTAAGACATAAAATTGAAAATCAAGAATAAAAATCAAGAATAAAAATCAAAAATTAAATAAGAAATCATAATGAAAGTGAAAAAAAGCATATGACACGGGTATATGTCATATATGAAGAATTGAAGCTGATTAATAAAGATCAGAAGATAAGATTGATTAATTGTGATCCTAGTTTATGCTTTCAATTAGCTAACAATTCAGCACCAACATCACCAGTTTGTTGATTTGAATCATCAGAATCACCTCTAAAACCACCTCTTGAACCACCACGACCTCTGAAACCATTATTATAACCACCACGACCTCTAAAAGAACCACCTCTTCCACCGCCTCTACCTCTATAGCCATTATTATCACCACCACGACCTCTAAAAGAACCACCACGACCTCTGCCACGACCTCTTCTAAAACCAGGGACATTAGTTCTTTTAATATTAACAGATATGATACGATCTTTAAATTCTTGACCAGATAATCCAATTGCTGAATCAACAGAAGATTGAGATTCAAATTCAACATAGGCATAACCTTTTGGTCTTCCAGTAAATCTATCAAATAATATAGTAACTCTATTTATTGTACCAATCTTGGAGAAAAATTCTTCTAATTCTTCAGGAGTTGTATTATAATCAACATTACCAATATAAACTGAGCGAGAATCTGTTTCTTTTTGTGCTTCAATTTCTTCAGGAGATCTATTTGATCTTGATTGGAATCCTTTATGTTCTTGTTGTTGATCTTGTTGATCTTGGGATTGTTGAGGGATTGGAGTACCATCATCACCAATATATTCTGCATAATCTTGAGCTAATTCTTGACCAATTGTGGCATGTTGTTCTTTTAAGATCTCTGGTTGTTCGTAACTCATTCTGATTGAATTTGTAATTGAATTTTTTAATTGATTATATTAATCTTTTCCTTAATAACCCCCTTGATCTTTTAATCTTTTGTACCTGTTTATGTATGATCCTTTAAACTTGAAATATCAATGGCACAATGACAAACACAATGATCCTCCTACCTAATTGAGCTTAAAGTACAATGGATAAATTGAATTGAGTAATGATAAATTGTATTATACTAGTTTTATATAAATACGACTAAATTATTTCTCGACATTTTCAATTTTATTTATGGCCCCTGAAGATCCACACAATCAAGATTTTAAAGTGAAATCAAGAATTGCACAGCTAAAACAGAAGCAATATGATCACTAAGAATCAATCTAGGGTAAACCTTTGATGATTTAAACAATGTGAATGCCTATTTAACATCTACTCTACTATATCACACAGTAATACCCTCTCTTATCAATTAAAGGTAAAGGCCCATATGCTTATATACCATGTGTCTCTTACCGATATTCTGAGATTACCCTCCTTTTGGGCATCGCTTGATAAAAATTTATTTTATATATACTATTATAGATATTGAGTATTATTGATTTGATCTTGATTAATTTCTGTATTGTTATATCATCATAAATATCTAATACATCATGGTTTCTGTTAGAAGAAGAGCTGCTAATGCTCGTGGTAAAAAAGCTACACGTCGTACTAAGGATAAACAAAGAACTATAAATATTGCATCAAATCCAATTATTGCCAAAAATTGGGATTATTCATTAACTTTAGCACAAAATTATAAAAAATTAGGTTTAAAAGTTAAATTAGGTACCCCAGCTGGTGGTCAAGAAGCTTCTCTTGAACCAAGATTAAAACATAATAATCCTGATAAGGCTAAAAAAAGATCTGAACCTATTGGTGATACTGAAGATGAAATACCTGAAGGTGAAGCAAAAATTATTAGAGATGAAAATGGTGAAGTTTTAAAAGTTATTTATGGTAAAAAGAAAGTTAGTAATCAACCAGAAGAAGAAGAATCCAAAACTGAAGTTGTTAAACAATTAGAAGAATATGCTAAATCAAAAGTTGCCAAAAATGTTAGAGTACAGAGTGAAAGAGAAGAAGATTGGTTAGAATCATTATATAATAAACATGGTGATGATTATGCTTCAATGATGTGGGATAAAAAATTAAATATTTATCAACAAAGTAGTGGTGATTTAAGAAGAAGAATATTGAAATGGAAGAAAAAAAATGGAATTAATTAACCGAAATCATCATATATTGGTTCAACAACAACATATTTGGGAGTTTTATTGCATTACAATTTGTATATTAGATTTAATAAATTTTATTAATTAACAATTCTATTTAAAATAAATATAAAGTAAAGAGATAACAGAGAGATAAAAAATGGAATATTTGTCTATATAGGTCACTTATGCTTATGCTTCAACATAAGCTCTATATGAAGTAAAGTTTGGATCTTCAGTAATTAATTCAATTTCAGTATTTGGTGCAATAAAGAAATTATAACCAGGTTCAGCTTTTAATTCAACACCTTCAGAAATTATTTTACCTTCACCATTTGTAATAATTAATATACTTGGACCATCAAAAGATTTGAAAACTCTTTTACCTAAAGAATTTTTAAAAGTTGTTTGTAAAACTGAAAATTCTTGAATTGGTGGATCATATAACTTGGATTCACCATCACCTGAAGATCTTTCAAAAATTTGTGGTGACATTTTTTGTTTTTCAACATCATCATAATTATATGTCAACATTTCAACTAAATTTTCAACATCTTTAAATTTTGGTGTAAAACCTGCTCTAACAACATTATCTGATGCTGCCATACATTCAATAATATCACCTGAAATATATGCATGAGGATCTTTAGCTTGTAAAAACATAGCTTCACCAGCTTCTAATTTACAATGGTTTAATAATAAACAACCACAGAATAAACCAATATCTAATGGGAATTGTTTGTTTAATCTTTGAATTAATTCTGGTAAATCTGATTTATTAAAAATTTCTGGTTGAGAAACAGTTTTTTCTAATAAAGATTTTGCTTGTTTTTCAATTTCTTCTTCAGTAGAATTCATAACTTTACCGAAAACTAATTGTAATAATTTTTTATTTTCCAAATCATCAGTTGATTCTGGAATAGCATTTGGTTTTATACCTTCAATGAATTTTTTAGCTTCTTCTTCACCAACAATATTAATTAATTCAGGAATTTTAGTTAATTCATCAGCAATTTCTTCTAATGGTTTAAACCCACAAAAACCTTCAAAATTTGTAACAGCAATTGCCATTTCAGGTTTATGATTATCATCTGGATAATTTTTTGGATCTTGTAAATGTAATTTAGCACCTAATTCTTTATCAGGATGAGCTTGAATTGATAAAACTTTTTCAATACTTAGGACTTTAAATAAAAATGGTAATTCATTTGATGAACCATATTTTTTTAAAATTGGTTCACCTAAATAAAATTCTGGATTTGAAAGGATAATATCTCTTAATGATTTACCTTGTAAGTTTTTTGATGGAACTTTTGGATGTGTACCCATCCATAATTCTGCATATGGTTTTGATTCATCAATAGTAACATTTTCTGGATTTGAATGATGAGCAAATTGAGCAACTGCTGAAGAAGAACCAATTTTACCCCAATCGTAGTTTTGGTAACCTTATAAAGTGTTAGTATAACCCTCCTATATCTAGTGGTTCCATCTGGTGGTTTGTAATTTCATGAATATAATTGGTATATTTTTCAACGTGTCGAGACATAAATCTAATCAAAATACACTAAAATAATCAAAACACCATCAAAAACCACCAAACAAAAAACCAAATCAGTCTGTATAGCCACACATACCAGAATCCAATCTAAACACTTTATCACTCATTCTCTTATAACTCAATAATATCCCAAAATTAGTTCAAAGAACTGTCAAAGAACTTCAAAAAGGTACGAGGCTTAAAAAAGAATTCTCGAGGAAAATCAAAATATAAATAAAAAAAAATGAACACGAGATGGAAATCCGGACACCACATAATAATGAAATTTAAGTTCCATGTTTACATATTTTGATTTTAATTTAAATACAAATTGAATTCCTTTGATTTCCATGATTTTTATCTTCTTCAATGGATTGGATAGAAACTTCATCAGGTAATAGAATCTCCAAACAAGCACAGATCTATGGTTCAGATCATATCTTAATCTCAGGTAACACCACTGTGAGTCCCAATGTCATACTTCATGGTGATGTTAAATTACAACAAGATGAAAAATCAAGTTTACAAATTGGTAAATTTTGCTTTATAGATCAAAAAGTTGATATAACACCTCCATTGGTTCATAAAGGGTGAGTTCACTACTACAGGTTTTATTATAAACCAAATAAATACCATTAAATTCAAAAAAAACGCCATAACTAACCAAACCAATCCACCAGTGATAAACTATATAAACAAAGTAAAATTGGATCTTATACTATAATAGGATCAAATTCAATCATAAAATCATCAAATGTTGGGACAAGAGTTCAAATAGGTCCTAATTGTTCCATTGGGAACAATACCAAGATATATGATTGTGTTATAATTAATTCAAATGTTAACATACCTGATAACTCAATAATACCACCATTTAGTATTGTTTCCCAATCATCATCAAACACATCATGTATTCAAATTATTCCACTTCATGAATCTTATAAGAAAATAATTGAAATAAATTCCAAATTAAGTTATGTTAATAACCAATTCACACCTTCAGAAATCCCATAACCTTGACCAATACCACAACATGGAACAATTAACCATTCAACCTGGGTTAAACTTGACAAATCTAATCTTTTCTCCATTACTCTTGTATTCATTAAATTTAATAAATCATGTTTATTCATAAATATTAAAATTTTTTCCAATACTGATGTATGAGATAATGAATGAATTAAATTTTTAACATGATTTAAATATTTTAAATTTGTTATTTGAGTGGAATCCATCACTAAAATTAAACATTTTGTATCATAAAGAAAATTCTTATATGTTGTTATTGGTGTGGAATTTGATAATGCAATTATATCTAATGGAACTTTTAATGAATCAATATGTTCTAATATAGCTAATAATGAAATGTTAATGAATGACTTATGCTTTATAATATGGTTTCTTGTAACTTACTTTTTTTACCTGATTGTTCTGTACCTAAGAATAACACTTGTTTAGATTGTTGTTTTTTAAATCTTTTAAATATGGATTCTTTTGAAGAACCTTGAAGTATTTGAATCATTTATATAGATCTATCATGTATAATAAGCTTCTTTTCTTTAATAAACCTTTTTGTGATATATCTTCACCCTTTTATCTTGAAATCTTTGATTTTGACTTTTGAGGCGTCTTTGTAATATTGATAAGTATCTCGATGCTTCTCTTCTTAAATCACCAATATTGTAATTTATCCAAACAGGAAATTTAATAATTGTGTACCTTACTTCAACAGCCTTAGTTATCAAGCTGACGTTGAAGAAATGATGATTAAAGATCCTTGAATTGAATCAAACAGATCATGAGTTTACTCTTGAATCTTGATCAACCATAATTTCCAATTAGGGATATATACCAAACAAAGTTAGCCTAACGTGTTTAATACATGAACAATGTCAATGAAGTATAAACTAGAGATAAACTGCATAGAGTAACTTTGAAACTTGGGTACAATTGGGTAAAAAGTTGTAAAAAAAATGTATGTAAATAACGGTATGTTAAGGTACCAGATTTGATTTGAAATTGGATCTAGCGGAATTATCTATATACCAAGTTCCACAGCTTAACAATTCATCAACATATCAAAGAGCTTTAGTACTACGTATATGATTAAAGTATCGATGATATATTACCATATGGCTTTACATTAACCCCTATCATGTCTGAAATGCAATGTGTGATAGACTGATAGTAGTCCTGACTAATTCATGGTATCAACTAAAAATTCAAAAGCCTTGAGTAAAAATTTTCAGATGTTTGATGCACAGTTTGTAAATCTTTGTTAATTAGAGATCTTCATCTAAAGCCAGTGAGCCAGTGTATGAGCCAATTAGAAGAGAGTATTCCAATACATTGCTGGTTGGTAGCTAGGAGTATACGCTGGGTAGTGCGCTGGTGGACCGTGGTACTTGTTACGCTGTTAATTGTGCGCTAGTTTAAGCATTGATAAGTTTATAGAGGTCATAAATATCATGATTCAAATTTCATAGCAATTGGTTTGCCAGTTGGCCTCAACTCAAGAGCAAGTGACAAGTAGACGTATCGATCATTACTCAACTAATTCTCGGTTACAAATGTGACCGAGTGGTGAACCAAAACATTGTGGTTCGTTTGAATCGTTTCTATAAATACAAAATAAAAAAGTTGTTAAAAAATAGCCAGCCACTCTTTTTGTGGTAAGCATATTTCGGATTTTCAAAAAGTCACCTGACGCGTCACATGATATAATCTTCAGTATTTTCAGGGTAATCTCTATGGTCGCGGCCGCGAATTTCTCAATTTCGCGACCAGAATTAAGCCATTCAATAAATTTTGTTGTTGTTATTGGGAATTCAAAAGTAAATAAACTGGATTTTTAGGTTTATATACTCATCAATTAACTAATATTATACACAATGTCTGGTATGTAACTGTGGATATGGGGAGGGTGGTCAATATGGCTGAATTCAATTGGTTCTCTTTTGGCAAAGATACATTAATTGAACCAAATTCAGTCATCAGTTTATCCTTTAATTGAATGAATATTTTACTAACATTTACCAATAGTCGATTTCAACACCTTAGCTCGTATGTGAATAATAATATATTGGATTTTTGAATATTCATGGGAACATTATCACTAACAATTGATAGAACAATTCACTGAATTTTACTACAACCAATTCGATTCTGATAGATCACAATTAGGTAACTTATATGTAAGTAATTATATCAAAAATAATATTGTTTCAATCACTAACAACAACCTCTAGAGAGAACAATCTATGTTAACTTTTGAAACTTCTCAAGTTCAAGGTGCCAAAGATATTGTTGAAAAATTAGTTTCATTACCTTTCCAAAAAGTTGGTCATAGAATTACCACTTTAGATGCTCAACCTGCTTCTCCAAATGGTGATGTTTTAGTCTTAGTCACTGGTGAATTATTAGTTGATGAAGAACAAAACCCACAACGTTATTCTCAAGTCTTCCATTTGATTCCAGATGGTTCTTCTTATTATGTCTATAATGATATTTTTAGATTAAACTATGGTGCTTAATTTTAAAATCAAAGAAATTGGTGTCTTTTAATTAATAAAACTTATATACCTCAATTTTTTAATCTGAATAAATTTAACGTCTTTAATTAGAAAACAATGGATCATTTTATTTGTTTTTGTAGTTTATTATCAAAATACTTGATTTCACTTTTATTGCGTATATTGCGAATTAAATACTTCCGAATCTCAATTTCAGATTTCTTCTATAAAATTACATTTGACAGATCAAAATTAACCGCAATATTAAAACATCAACAAACACAACATTTCAATTCAATAACAATCACAGTAAATTCAATATGTCCAGTCTAGGTGATATCATTGCTTCCAAAAGACAAGATTCAGATGATGAAAATGATTCATTTGAAAATGATGATTTTGAATCAGATGTTCCTAAAATTCCAACAAGACCAAAACAATCAGATCAAACAAGTTCAAGCTCAAATTCAATCCCACAAATACCTAAAAGACCTTCAAAACCAAGTATAGCTTCTTCAAATGATTCAACCCCACAAGTACCAAAACGTCCAAGTGGTGATAAAAAGGAAGGTGAATCAATTGAAAGATCACAAAGTCCAATTATTCCACCTCGTCCAAAGAAACAATCAAATAATGATACTATAATTTCAAACCAATTAGATGAGGAAAAAGGTGAAGAATCAATTGGAGATTCTTTAAAACATACAATTGAAAAAATTCCAGTTGTTGGTGGATTAATAAATGATGATAATGATGATGAAAACACAGCGGATGAAGTTGAGAATAAAGATCAACAATCTGTTCCAATCATTCCTAAAAGACCACAAAGAAAAAATAAGGTTGAAGAAGAAGATAAGGATGTTAAGTCTGAAGAACAAGTACCAATTATACCTTCACGTCCTCAAAAATCTGAAACTAAAGAAATTGAATCTGAGAAACCTGAAGAAACTGAAGAAACTAAAGAAGCTGAGGAATCTCAATCTATTCCAATCATTCCTAAACGTCCTTCCAAAAAAACTATTGGTACAGATGATGATGTTTTAAAATTAGCTAAAGATGATCAATTTAAATCAGCAGAAGATTTTGAACAATCAAATGTTAATGATGATGTTGAATTAGGAGCTGATGAGATTGAACAAAGTGTTAAAGATACAGTCAAGGAACAAGATGATGAGGAAGGAGAAATCGCTAAAGAATCAAAAGATCCAGAAGTTACAGAAGCATCCGAGGTCAAAGATACTGATAAAGATGTTGAACATAAAGAAAAAGAATCTCCAGTTGAATTAGAAAAAGATATATATGATGCTAAACCAACAGATTCACCAATTGTTAAATCAAATGAAATTACTACTGAAAACGAAGCATTAGATCTTGAAAAAGAACCAGGTTCAAGTGTATCATCAATTAATTCAAGAGATCTTAAAAATGAAGCTCAAGTTATTGATCAAATTGAAGAATCTACTTCTGATTTAAATAAACTTCAAAAATTATCTTCAGATGATTCAGTAAGTTCATCAAATGATTCATCATCTTCTAAAAATATTCCTATTATTCCAAAACGTCCTTCAAGACCTTCTAGATTAAGATCACAAATTGATGAATCAAGTTCATCAATTGAAGATGATGAAGTTGAATCAGGAGTTAAAGCTGAAGTCAAACCTGATATTAAACCGGAACAAAATAAAGATGAAGTTGATTCAACTGAAAATGTTTTATTACAAAATAATTATGAATTAGGTGCATTAGAATCAAAATTAACTGAAAAAAAATTATCCAAACAAGAAATTTTACAAAAGGAATCGCTAGAAGATAATGAATCAAAATCAAAACCAATTATCCCATCAAGACCAGTTAAACCCAAACCAACAAGCGAAACCTCTTCAAATGAATCAATCCCAACAAAAGGTAAAGCACCACCACCAGTTCCTAAAAAACCATCAAGTAAAATTGCAGCATTTCAAGAAATGTTAAGAAAAAATCAAGAACAAGAAAGATCTCAAAGAGAAAATAATGAATCAGAGGTACCTAAAAGACCTCAATTCCAGAATAAATCAGATTCATCTGAATCCATAGATCGTTCAAAATTTAAACAAAATTTAACTGGTTTATTTGCATTACCTGGTATGACAAGACCTGGTGCAACAATTCCAAAAAATTTACAAGAAGAATCAGTTGGTACCAATGAAAATGATGAAGATGAATCAAAAGAAGTTAAACCAAATGTTAGAAGATCAAGAGCTAAAGGACCAAGGGGTAAAAGAACTGCAAAAGTTGAAAAAGTTGAAATTCCAGATCATAGAGTTATTAAAGTTGTTGATGTTTGGTCAAGTGGGTTTAAAAGTTCTGGCATTCAATATGATAATAAGATTGAAGATGTTAAAGTTGATAAAGATGATAAAATTGATAAACAAGATGATATCGATATTGGAAAGGAAAGTACAGATGATATTGATATCGATGATAAGACTGATAAAGATTATATTAATATTTCTGAACCTACCCCAAAAACAATTGAAGAAAAATTATTTAAAGATTCAACAGAGAATATAAATTTAGAAGATTCTAAAGATGTTACTAAAGAAGATAAAGGTTATGAATCAGATAATAATGATACACCAGATGATACAGAATCTTTCCAATCTATAAAACCAATAAAATCTAAACCTGAATTGATAAAAAGTGAATCAGTTAAATCTACATTATCAAATGAAACAGGAATTGATGATGAAGAAGAAGAAGCTCAATCAACTACAAGTTCTTTAAAACCATTAAAATCTAAATCAGAATTAGCTAATGATGCATCAATAAAATCATTAAAGTCTGAAGATGTTGAGACTTTAAGTACAGTTAATCCTCAAGATTCAACTGAAGTTTCAAAAGACAGTAGAAATTTAGATGAATTTAGTTTCGATGCTAGTGATGTCAAAGAATTGAAAGATAAACTTGATGATGAAGAATTTGTTGATGCTCAAGAATGATTGAATGTGTGTATGATATAGCATTTTATATAAGAACAACTGTATGATTTTAAGTACAATTGTGTAAATCATGGACCCTTTAATTGATCAATGTACACTTTAAAGGGTCTATAACTCCTTTCAAGTTTAGTGTGGTATAACTACTATAATAAGTCACCGAGAAGTTAGATAACTAAACTTTAACCCACATATAGTTTACCGATTTGAGCCTTCAATTATATAAATTAATCTTGATTAACGCGATTATCAATTTGGTTATTAAAGTATTTCAAGAATCAAGATACCAAGATGTAAACAATAATACGCGTAAGGTGAACAACGAAACAGCAATAGATCATGAAGAATTGCAACACATATAGAAAACGTGGTGAATTCAAATATGAAGATTTATATACAGAAGATTAGAAACATTTTGAACACCTTTACCAAAAATAGATTCAAATTTCATACCCATAAATCTTTATACTTATCCAATTCTAGAATCAACCAACGACACAGTGGTAAGGTAACTGGTACAAGTACTAAGTACGGCTCCTTGTAGGCTTGAAGGAAGGAATTTTGAATTGTCTAGGCAGAAATGAACAGAGGGTCTTTTAGAGGGAATGAGTTAAACGCTAGGCAGAGGTAGACAGAACTTATGTTTTAAGGCTGTGTTTATATTGGGAGAAATCTTGTGTTCTTGTGTCTTCAAACGGCTTTTGATTTCTCCGTAGTGTTGCTTAAGGTCAAAGTAGCCATCAGCAGGACATCAACACACTTCAATTGAACCCTTGAACCCTTGGATTGAATGATGATTCCCATGATATACACGATGTTCAACTAGGTAACTACGTACATAGCACACTTCTGTTTACGTCCCGACTCCCATTGAACATCTGATCAACTGATTTGATTTGATTTGTTCAGCTGAGATTCGACTCATTCGAGAATCAATTTGGATTTTGCACTTGCGTCATCAGGAACCGAGAAGAATATACAATTGTTGGTTATAAATGAGTGACTTTGTTAGTAAAAGATACCATTTAAGCTGGTAAACTAGGTGAACAAATACCATAGATTCCATATCTCAAATAATATCTGCACCTTTTCTAACAAAAATCACCTGTTATTAGCTTATCTTGCTATGAACCAAATCTGTACGTTGGTAATTCAGCGTTCTCGGGATATGCACCCGCTTTGTTTTGACAGTTGATTTTGAAATTTTTGTTTATGTCTTGTAAATCAAAAGGAAAAAAATCATGAAACAAAAACAAATCATTTGTATAAAGAGTTCCAAGAACCCTCTAAATTTGAATTCCTTGAATCTCCAAGCCATTCTTGAAAAAAAAAATCTCCTTCAATCATTGCTTAACAGATCCCTTAAGAATTTGATCTCCAAGAATATTTGAACGCTAAGACTAAAGAACTGCCTTCATTTTTTTCTTGTTTATCTTTTGACTTTTCTATATATAAAGTATATGAGAGTATTTTGAAAACATATCAAGGTTTCACATTCATTCGTTAATAAATTCAACAATTCATTCATTCATTCCAACTTTTATTCATTCGTTTGAACATACAAAATAGATCAAAGTTATAATGAAGTTCTCCACAATTTCAGCTTTAGCTTCATTAACTTCATTAGTTACTGCTGCTTTACCACCAATCAATGTCACTGGTAATGCTTTTTGGAACACTGAAACTGGTGATCGTTTCTATATAAGAGGTGTTGATTATCAACCAGGTGGTTCTTCAAATTTAACTGATCCTTTAGGTGATGAATCAATTTGTAAAAGAGATATTGAATATTTTAAAGAATTAGGTATTAATACCATTAGAGTTTATTCTATTGATAATGAACAAAGTCATGATGCTTGTATGGAAGCACTTGATGATGCTGGTATTTATTTAATCCTGGATGTTAATACTCCAAAAGCTTCAATTTCAAGAGCAAGTGCTAAATGTTCATATAATGTTAAATATTTACAAAATGTCTTTGCAACAATTGATGAATTTGCTCAATATGATAATGTTCTAGGTTTTTTCGCTGGTAATGAAGTTATTAATGATGATAAATCAACTGCTACTGCAACTTATGTTAAAGCTACTGTTAGAGATATGAAGAAATATTTAAAAGCTAGAGGTTTTAGAGCAATCCCAGTTGGTTATTCTGCTGCAGATGTTGATGAAAATAGATTACAAGCTGCTGAATATTTCAACTGTGGTGATGATGAAGATGCAAGAATTGATATGTTTGGTGTTAATGATTATTCATGGTGTGGTGATTCTTCATTTCAACAATCTGGTTATAAAGAAAAAGTTACACTTTATGCTGGATATTCTGTTCCAATTTTCCTTTCAGAATTTGGTTGTAATGAAGTTCCAGGCTCAAGACCTTTCACAGAGATTGAATCAATTTATTCAACTGATATGTCTGGTGTTTTCTCTGGTGGGTTAGTTTATGAATATTCTCAAGAAGATAATAATTATGGTTTAGTTGATATTGATGGTGATTCAGTTACAAAACGTGATGATTTCAATAATTTAGCTGAACAATATAATAAAACCAAGAACCCAGAAGGTAATGGTGGATTTAATTCTCAATCTTCAAATTATTCAGAATGTCCAGATTTTGAAGATGGTAAATGGGAAGCAAATAATACATTACCAGATATGCCATCTGCTGCATCTGTTTTCTTTGAAAGTGGTGCTGGTAAACCATTAGGTACAAATGCAGGTGATACTCAATGGGCTTGTGGTGATGATGATGATTTTAAATTTAGTTCAGATTCAACAACAAGATCTGCCACTACAGGTGGATCACAAAGTTCTGGATCATCAGGATCAAGTTCATCAGGTTCAGGTTCATCTGCATCAGGTTCAGGTTCATCAGAATCAAGTTCTTCAAGAGGTTCAGGTTCTAATTTAGCTATTCCAACTGTTTTCAATATTGCTTATTTGATCTTAGATAATTTTGGTGGTATTTGTTTATTAACTTTTGTTTTAGCTTCAGTTATTGCTATTACTGTTTGAACATTTGATAACTTTTCTTAATCATTTTAATTTTAATTAATATCATTAATATCAGTGTTCACAACTAATTTTTATATTTATATTATTCACCTTCTTTCCGTTTTGTTTTATGTTTCTTATTTTGTTATAAATACGTTTTAGATCTATACATCATATCTACATGTAGTTTTAATATATTTTTAGTACCCATACTATTATAAAATCCATATTTAAAAAATATCCTATATAAAACCTATTGTAATTTAACATTTCTAATCAAAGAAACACAAACAAAAAAAGAGACAAAAAAGAAAACACACATATGACAAAATTTTGTGAATAATACATATGAAAATATATAAAATTGGTATATCACTTTTTTAAACAAAGCAAAGAAAAAAACTCCAGAACAGAACCAAAAAAGAACAAATATTCTATACAAATCAATTGTATAATCTTCTATCTAATTCTCTTAAAACATTAGCAACACTTTGAACTTCAACTTGCATACCTCTTGTAGTTAATTTCCCAACCAAGGTACTAAAATCAACTGAATTAAATTCTTTATGACGACTTAAAGTTTTATAAGCATCTGCACATGGTATGAAAATACCTTTTTGTTGATCTAATATTGAACCAGGAATTAAATTTGAACTTGAACCAGGTGTTGAATTATTACCATTAGAATTAGAATTGGAATTGGAACCTAAATTTGTTGTAGTTTTATGTAATGAATTTAATTCCTCCTCTTGTAAAGAAACAGTTAAAGGTGATGAAACTTTTGATGAAACATTTGATAAAGGTGGACTAACAGGTGATGGTTTTTTCAAAGAATCAGATTTAGCCCTTTCAATACTATTCATACCGTTGGTGGTTGGTTCCTTAACCTCTTTATCTTGTTCATCTTCTTCAGCTTTACTTGCAATTGTTGTACAAAATAATGTGGACATTGGATCTAATTGACATTGATTACAAGTACCTGGATTACCTGTACAACCTCCTCCATTATTTGTTTTGGTTTCTGTAGAAGTAACATCACCTAATTGTTTTTTTGAATCTTCAATTGAATCTGTTGCTTTTGGTGTAGAAATACTTGATCTATGAATTTCACTAATTTCCACTGTTGGACCCGGGTGTAATACTGGTAATTTATTTGGTTTAGAATCAATATGATTATTTTGCTTTTGATTTGATTGTTGAACAATAGATCCATTACGAATTGGTGGTAAGGTGGAATCTCTTCTATGATCATGGTTTTGTAATTCTGCTATAGCTGATGCAGCTTCCTTAGCAGCTTCACGACAAACACATGGTGAATCATCTGAACAGAATCCACATTGTTCCATTGGTGATTCAAAATTTGAATTTGAATTATCAAATACATTTGTTGTAAAATTTTTAGCTTCATCTGATATTTGATCAGTATTAGTTTCTTTTTTCAATTTTTTAAATTTTGGCATTGGTTTTTTACCTTTTAATTGATTATTTGATTTGGCAAATTTAGAAGTATAATCAATTTCAATTGATTCAGAAGGTTGTTTTCTTTTTAATGAAACAGGAGCCATAGGTTGGAAAGAATCAATATTTTCAATTTTTGGATTTTGAAATTGTTCTTGTTGTAATAAACGTTGTTGTTGAACTTGTTGTTGATTTCTTGGAGGTCTAAGACCAACAGATTCACAAATACAATCATCTTTAATACAAACACCACAGTCATAATTATCCGTAGGTTGTTGTTGTTGTTGTTGTTGTTGTGGAGCAGTTGAGTTATTTTGTGATGAAACTGAAGTTTTATGAGTTGATGGGGTATTATTATTTGAACTTGAAGAATTTGGAGAGTTTGAATATGCAGGAGAAATGACTTGAGATGATGATCTTTGATGTGGATGAGGATGTGGATGTGGATGTTGATGCTGTTGATGTTGATGTTGATGCTGTTGGGTTTGATATTGTTGTGGTATTTGAGGTGTATTTGCTTGAGAAGTTGAAGGTTTGAAATAATTTAATGGAGATGGAGCATTTACAGTACCATTGGAGTAAACAGCAGGAGATGAATGATTTGAACCATTATTTATACTTTGATGTTGACTTTGTTGACCATTTTGATTTATTGATTGTTTAAAATTTGAATATTCATTTTTAACATCATTTAAATTTTTTAATAAATATTTATTCTCCATTTGTAATTTATTAATTATATTTTTCAAATTTAATTCATTTATATCTCTTTCTTTTTCCACTTCACTTAATTTTTCTTCTAATTCAGCAACTCTTGTAGCTCTTCTTTCTCTAAAAGCTCTTTGAGCAGCTCTATTTTGAGCTTTCCTCTTTGTAGCAGGAGTATCAGCACTTGGTTTTCTACCAGGTTTTGGTCTTGGAGGTAATACCCATTCTCTTGAAGTAACAATCTTTGCAATAGGTTGACCAGAAGGTCTAGGGGTGATTGCAGGAGTTGAAGCACTTGTATTATTCATTTGTAATGGGGAAGGTGCTAAACTTGAAGCAGGCGAATTAGCAGCACTCATTGTGCTTTGAAATATTGAAATAAAGGAGACTTAATACAACCAGTTGGAAATGATAGTGATGATAATGATAGTGTATACTCTCCAAGTATGAGTAGTTATTTCTGTGTCAAAAGTAGTGGTTGTTTAAACTTTTCAATGAAAATTTGATGATAATGGAAAAAAGGGTGTATTTCTCGTAATAATCAGCTCTTGATCTTTGGATGTGCAATTAATGTGTGTATTCTGGAGACTTGATGTATGGGAACTAGAGCTATCTCCTTTCTATCTTCCAGTGTTCTCAGTTGAAACAATAAGCACTTGTTACTTCTAAAACTCTTTCAAAATCTGAAATAATCTGGTTAAAAAGTGTTAAATGAATTGAAAACTGTTGATGTTTATTGGCATTTCAAGTAAAAAATTATCAATTTGATCAGCGACAAGGAACAACAAATTCGCGAAAAGAGATTAGAAAAGACGAAAGAAAACACTTAGATATTGGGGAAAAGTGGGAATTTCAAAGGGAAGGAGTGGGAAATGGTGTAATTTGACTTGATATTCATAATGAAACCAGTAATATTACCCTTAGAATGCAATAATATCCCAGTATTCCACCTCCTATTAACCAAACTTTTACCATTAAAACAAATCCCCGGTTGTGAATTAGCCTGTTATGAGTGGCTAGAAATGATTTAAGCTTGTATGGATTATGTAATGATTGTACTGTGGATTATGTAATTATGAGTGATTAGGTAAGTGATTATATAATGTTGATGAAGGTCGGATCTCAATTTTTTAAAATAGGTCGGAAATATAAACTATTAGTATTCTTTTACTATGTATATCAAATCTATCTTGATCAAAAGAGCTGTTTATTATAGAGATAGAGGTTAGGATCAAAGAGTGATAGACTAGGAGCTTCAAAGTCCATCATGCTCATACATATAAGGAAATGTCCAGGTATAAGGTCCCAACAACAAAGGTTTTATACCCAACGTTCATCTTTGGATAAAGTTGGTAGCGTATTTGAGAAACTTCAATCTGAAAAATATAACAAACTGTTTAACTCACAAAAGGAAGATCTTAAAGTATTGAAAAACTCAAATATATCATTGAAAAAGATTAAAAAGGGTAAAAAGGAACATAAACACCTTGGTAAACGTGGAGTAAATACCAAATTTAAAAAATCATCAAATTATAACTTATCAGATCTTTCAAAATGCATTAGAACAGCTACAGGTGCAATATACCCCTTGCATCAATCAGATGATCATATATCTGCTTATGATCATGTTCAATCACCAATTTTCCAAAAACAATATAATACAAATCCAATTTATGAACCCATCCCAGTGGAACAAAAAGGTGAAGTACCACCATTACAACATCAATTATCAAGAGTATTATTTCAACATGGTCCACAATTTTTACAAGATCCAAGATCAAAAGTTTATAATTTTGATCCTTTCCTACAGAAAATAATACCTTTAGATGAATTTAATATGAATTTAATACCCGGATATATCACTTCATCAAAAGATAAAATAATGTTGGAATTATCTTCCAAACTCCATACAAAATATTATAGTTCAACATCATCAATGACTGGAATATTAAGTCATTTACATTTTTTAATTTCAAATTTTAGACCAAGTTATTTAGATGATTTCTCCAAAAATATAAAATATAAATTTGGTACTTTTACCAAAAGTGCAAAATTACCAGGTTCAGTTATTGTTAGAAATATGGGACATGGGAAATATGCAATTGATAGTGATAAATCTGCAGATAGAGAAATATTATTATCACAATTAGGTCATGTTTTGGAGAAATTATTAACTTCTACACCAGATCATTTCCAAAAACATAGATTAGATTCCAATTCAACAGATCCACCAACTGAAATAAATTCATATCATTATGCTAAAATGGGGGATTTCCTTTTAAGATCACAATTAGATTGTAAAGATGATAGATTACCAGGGAATGGAACATTTGATTTGAAAACAAGAGCTGTATGTGCCGTAAGACATGATATGATTAAAAATGAATATGATTCTATAACAGGTTATGAAATTAATAAATTAAATGGTGAATATGAATCATTTGAAAGAGAATTATTTGAATTATCTAAATCTACATTATTAAAATATTCATTACAAGCAAGGATTGGTAATATGGATGGTATTTTCGTTGCATATCATAATATTTCAAGAATGTTTGGATTTGAATATTTACCATTAGAAAAAATTGATAAAATTTTAAATAATTTTGGAAGTTTAAAACAGGATAAATCAAATTTTATAAATTTAAAAAATTTCAAAAATGATCCAGAAGATGAAATTAATTCAATTGGATTAGATTCAAAATTATCAACAAAATGGAGTAATGATGAATTTAATATATCAATAAAAATCTTGAATGATTTATTGGATATAATTACAAAAGATTATTTACCCTTACAATCATTTAGATTAATTTTTAAAGCCGTGGAAAAGGGTTCATTCCAATCAGTGTTGAATGTTATAGCATCACCAATAACAGATGATGAAATTAATTCAATTCAAAATTCTGGATATAAATCAAATAAAATTTTATTAGAAGATATTGAAGAACCCCAAGGTAAATCACAAAAACAACAAGATCATATGAATTCTCATATTGAAAAATTAAGAGAATTAAATGAAAGAACTATGAAAAGCCCAATTGGGTTCCAAGTTTATATTAATACAGAATTAAATAATCAAAACACCAAGATGAGACATCCAAAATATAAATCCATAGAAGATGATTTAAAAATTTCAATTAAAATTGATAAAATGAACAATCCAAATGAAATTAAATCAATGGGTATAAAATTCTTAGAAGAAAAAATTAAAATGCTTTCACAAAATACCATAAAGAATGATGATGAAGTTGATATATTCATTAAAATTTTAAGAGCTTTTGGACAAAAAGGTTTATTGAAAAGATCAAAAGAGGAAAAAAATGATTTAAAGAAAATATGGAATAGAGATTGATATAGATCCCTTGTATATAATCATGTATATATTGTAATTACAAATATGATACTTATTTTAAAGTTCATCAAAATTCATGTATGATTTATGCATATGCAAGTCTATATAATGCAATAATGTAATTCCATAGATTATATGATAATTCTATATGAAGGTGTTTTATTTTAATTTAGCTGATCGCTAAATTAAACCCTCAACTCATATAATTCCACAGATTGAGGTTCTGGAATATAATAATATTTATAATAAACATATTGATACCCAATATAAAAATCCAATGACATTTGAAATAATGCAAAAAAAAGAAAAATCCCACTTATATTTTTAGCCCCAAATATTAAATAACCAATCTTGGTAAAATCACCACCTAACCAACTTACAAGTAATAATAATTTAAACCCCTGGACATGTTTTAATTTTTTCAATAATAAAATTTGTGGTAATGGTAGCAAAGATTCAACAAATAATCCTATTGTACCTAAAAATTCACCAAATTTTAAATAATCATTGAAAACCCATGTTAAAAAAGACATGGTTAATGTGAATCTAAATAAGAATTTCCAATACATTAATTCATTATTCCATTGCCAAAATGAACCAATTCTTTGATATTTAGAATCAAAAAAATTTATAAATCTATTAAGCACACTTTTAAGTATACCTTGAACCAACACCAATAATTCCATGCCAAATTTTCCCTGTTTCTTATCCCATTCATGATATTCCCTCACCAAATCCATTTTCAAATTCCCATCATATTGTTCTAATAAATCAAAATCATATTCTCTTGGTCTAAATTTTAATGAAGTTCTTAATAATAACAATTGTATAAAAATCATAACTATACTTTGTCTAAGCAAGGCTTGTTCATATGGTATAATAAAATAATAACAAATTCTTAAAGAGGCAGCTATAAGCATCGTTGCACAAATATCAATGGAAAACCCCAATGAAGTTTTCTTTTTTTGAATTGATAATATTGTAGTACCATATGAAAATAATGGTGTGAATGAAATGATATTTGATGCTATGAGTTCCATGGTTAACCATTCTGGTAAATAGAACTGATCTATAGTGGGGACTTTTATATTTTCCATGGTGATCTGGGTTATTCTAGTAGTATTTGTATGGTGGTATTATCTATTTTTATGGTGATATCTATAATTTTGTACTATTTCAAGATTTTTCAAGGCTTTGTTTATTTTTCAACGGGAATCGGTATAATATTTTTTTCGTTTCGCGTATATACAAAATAATCAACTTCAAATCATTTATTTTATCAACTTCTACTTTCTAATCTTGAATATATTGTATTGTATCTTTATTTTACTCTGCCAATTTGGCTTTTTCCACATCATCTTTATCATTTGGTTTTAATTCTTTAAATTCAATTTCTTCCCTAATTTCCATTTGTTGTTCTTGAGGAGGTTTAACCACAGGTGATTTATTTTGAGTTGAACCATAACTATACAAGAATGCACCAAAAAACACTAGGAAAGCACCAAATGAACCTGTTTTACTTAAACTATTATTAAATAACCACATACTTAATAATAAACTTGTGAATTTTCTTAATAATAATACAACTGATACTGTTAATGCTGTGGTATTACCTGCAAGCATATTTGCACCACGAACACAAAAAAATTGAGTTAGGACATTTAAACCCAGGTAAACAACTTGTTTAGGGAATTCCCAACCTAAAATATTAAAAGTTTCCGGATATTCTAATAAAGCTTTAAATTCTGATATAATTTTTGGTAAAATGAATATAAAAATTGGTAAACCAAATAAATGAGAATAAAAAACATTTTCTTGCCAATGTTTACCATATTTTCTATAAGTTTCTTCATTATATAATCCTAAAAGGGCCATTAAGATAGCTGCAAATAACAGCACACCAATACCAATGAAGAATAATACATCATTTGATATAGTTTCTAAGAATCCACCAGTGGATTCAATTTCATCTCTCTTGGATAAAAATTCTGAATCTTTATATAAAGTTGTTATAATAGCACCTAAAGTTAATAATAAAGCTGAAGCAATTTGAGTTCTATTATATGTCTTTTTAGCAATTAACCAACCAATAATCATAACAACAGCAGTTCCAGAACTTCTAAAAATAATATGAATTGGTATAGAAATTTTAAATATAAATACAGAATTATTTAAAATACTAATCAAAAAAAACATAATAATAGTTAATGACCATCTTTTCAATGGAACTTTATTCTCTTTAATATAAAAAGGTGGTCTTGTCTTATCAAAAAAATGAATATAACCCTCAAGAGCAATAAATAAAAATTGTGCAAATGTTACAATATTACCAGAATCTGGATTTGTTGTAACGATTTTTTCTAATGTGAAAACATTTGAACAACATCCACCAAAGATTAAACCTAGGATTAGAAGCCAATCTTTAATAGCAATTTGTGTGATGGCACTTAATTTTGGATTAACCATTGTTTCCTAATCCCTTAAAAGCTGGAGTATATTAAGGCCTCCAAAACTTAATCTTATCTTTTGTACTTATTGTTACTTTAGAAATTCAACAGATTTTTTAAATTTCAAGATTTTATCAAGATTTTTTTATGCAGGTGGAAATTTTAAAAAGGGAGAAAATTTAAAAAAAAAAAAAAAAATTGTGGAATTAACACGGTTTTAAATTTGTTGATTGCCTAATTGGGTAATAAAAGTGTGGGATGTACATAGAATTACAGAAAGTATCAAATATTTAATAGATAAAGGTATATAGAGTATATAGAATGTATAAAGAATGTATATCAACAAGACTTCGTTCCTCAGTCTTGATTCTTCTTCTCAAACAGTGGTAAATAATCTCTTTCCCTTTTATTCCTTCTCCAAATAATACCAATAATTACAACACTTAAAACCCCTAAATAACCCCAAATTCCAAATTGATGTAAATAATCCAAATATCTTAAAGAATCAGGATATGGAGAATTAATCAATCTTCCATGGACTGAACCATTTGTTATCTTGTTTATTGATAATAGTGATTTACTCAGGTCTTTTAAATATGATTGATATTGAAAACCCCGGGAAATTATTGTTAAATCACCAGGTATTAAATCCAATCCATCCAATTCTTTATGTTTTGATAAATCGATATAAAAAAATTTGGGTTCTGGGTATAAAGGTTGTTTAATTTCTTTTCTTAATGATTTAATCATTTTTTTAAAATCATTTAAATTTTTATAATAATTTGCTTTTGATTGTTTTGTTGATCTTTGGTTTAAAAGTTGGGTATATGATGTATTTGATATTAATTCATTATATTCATGAATCTTGGCTAGATAAGGGTCTAATTGACCTGGTTGTTGAATTGGTAATATAACCATTGATTCTTTAGTCTTAAGGTCAAGTGATTTGGGTGTTAATTCTTTGAAAATTGGATTGGAATGAGTTTCAATAAATTGATTTAACTTATTTAAATCACGAGAATCCATTGGACCAAAACTTTGATAAATTGAAGAAGATAATGATAATTCTTTAAAATTAATTAGAGTAGGTAATGAAGAAAGATAATTTAATTGAAATTTATCTTCATTAAATTCATATTTTTGTTGATCTGATGATATATAATTAACAAGATTTTTCTGTTGAATTTCTAAAATTTTTAATAAATTTGAATCATTTGAAATGAAAAATTTTGTATTTGGTGATTCAATTAATTTTGGTAATAAATATGGTAAGATTTGTAGATCTTCTTTTGTTGTTAATTTTTCATCAAATAAATAAATGAAATAATTTTCCAAAGGTTCAGGTATGGTATCAATTGATTTGAGTTTTGTCTTAATTTTTGTTTGATCTAATAAATTTATTGAATCAATTTTTGTTAATGAAGAAATTTGTTTTGCTCTGGTGGCGAAATTAAAGATTTGTTTTGTATCTAATTCACCATGATAATCAATAGTTTTAGCAGTATCAAAACCTGGTATAATAAATTTAACTTGAGGTATAAAGTCATTGGCTAAACCTAATTCTTTACATATTTGTGAATTTGCATGACAATTTATATGACCAATTTGGAAATCTTTTGAATTTGATGTTAATTGATTTGATAAAATTGACCAAATTCTTTGGAATGTTAAACAATCTTCATAATATTCAGATTGTTGGAATACTTTATAATTTAATTCATCTAGGTTATCTAATTGAGAAGATGGCCAAAATGAAATTAACCATGGTTTTAATTGTGATTCACCCATTATTTTAATAATTTGTTCAGTAGTTAAATGTATTGATTTTGATTTTATATCCAGTCCAGTGTTTAATTCAATTGATTTTGATTGCATAAATTCAATTAAATCAGATTCTTTACGTTTTAATGATTTAGGATAATCTTGTATAAACCCTTGGGGACCATAAAGTTTTAAACTTGGATAAGCTCTAATTTGTTCCTTGTTACATAAATCACCTTGTTCCACACAATTTACTTGATGCATTGCAATGTTATATTGACTTTGGTTAAAATGATCTAATGTTGATTCCCATATTGGTTCAAAAGCTTTACAATGAGAACAATAAGGACTAAAGAATTCAATTAATGATAGATTGGATTGTTGTAATGTTGGTATGAATGATTTTGAAGTGAGTGATGGAGGTAGACATGAGACCAGTGGTAGTAGTAATAATATAAGTAGCATTGTGTGATCCCTAGATAATCATATAATAGATACCCATATAATACAATATACCATAGATATCAATATAATATAATATAATATAATAACACGCGATTTAATAATTCAATGCTTATATAAGTGATTACCTAATCATAATATGCGATTACTAATCACTTACATCAGCGGCTGTCAATCAAATCAGACAATCAATTTAATTTTAATCAAAGCAGACAATACAATACCATTAATGATATCAACTATACAATACACAATGATATATATACTAGAATACTAATACACTAGTCTATACTATACACTGATACACATATAGTCTAACTACTAACTAAAGTATTCAATCAATATATAATCAATATATATAATAATAATAATATAATTGTCTGCCCATGGGTCACCCTCCCGAATGCAACCCACTTATTCGTAAATTTAATATCCATTGTCTTTGAAATAAAGGATCAAAATTTAAAAGTGTAATTGGAAACTTTGATTATAATTGTATTACTAGTGATTAGACAACTGATATTATATTATATTATAGTATATTATATTATTATATTCATAGTCAATCAATATCATCAACACCAATCCTATTAGCTTATTGTCACTACATCCATTGCTTCACATACCCACCGGCTTCACGGTAAAAGCAAGTCTAGAATCATATCATAATGTCTATATCAACTACAAAAATTAATCCAACTTATATTGGTTATATAGGTTCAACAAAAGATGCCCTATTAATCATTCAAGCTTGTCTTAATAATCAATTGCTTACAGTCCCAAGAAGACCTCATGATCGGGAACGGTCTCAATTAATATCAAGTGGTAATGTATTTGTATTTATTGAAGAAAGAAGTGGTATCAAAAGATGGACTGATGGTGTTGCTTGGAGTCCTTCTAGGATCCTAGGTAGATTTTTAGTTTATAGAGAATTAGATCGTCAAGCTCTAAATTCCAAAGAAAAATCAAAATATAATGATAAAAAAAAATCAATAAGTTCATCTAGTTCTAGTTCAATTAGGAAAAATAGTTTTGATGATTCTTCAATAAATAATAATGGGTCTCAATCAAATTCAATTGCAAATAGATCATTAGTTGGTTCTTTAGTCACATCATATGCTTTTAAAGAATATGGTTTAATTAAAAAAACCATGAGTGTAACAATTAATAGATTAGATTTATCAACCCAGACTCATTTAACTGAAACTATTCATTTAATTTCTTATTATAGTGCAGAAGATGTCTTAAATGGTAAATTAACAAGACCTGTTGATAATAATTCTTCATTGTCAAAAATTCAATTATCAAATGAATTATGGACTGCAGTTAAAGAAAGTTCACTTGGTGGGAAAATTCCATTAGAAGATGAAGCTTTTTATTTTATGGATCAATCAAATCCAAATGCTATTGCTTTGGGTTTTAATCCTGCTATTCATTTACAACCTCAATATCAACAAAATAGACCATCAATTCAACAACAACAACAAGCTATACCCCAACAAATTCCATCATCATCATCAACAACAACATCAACAAATACATCACAACAACAACCTTCTTCAAATCCACCACCACCAGTACCACAACCTACAACAATACCATCACAAGGTCTTTCCTTACCACCACCACCACCACCACAACAACAAGATTTAAATAACCTACCAATGTTTTACCAATATCCTCGTTATTCACCATCAATTCAATATCAACCACCTTTATTAAATGAATCAAATTCTCATGGACCACAACAACAACCACCACCACCAACAATCCCACATCATCCTCCTCCTCCACCACGTCGTCATACAACTCAAGCATCATCAATATCACCATCATCACAACATAAATCAGATATTTCACCAATTATTAAAACTGAATTATCTGGTAATAATTTCCCAAATTTCAATCCACCACCAAATCAACAACAAGGACAACAAGGACAAGGTCCACAACCAACATTAATCCCACAAGGTTCTTATACACCAGTTTCTTCATTACCTTTCTCCTCACAATCAAATAATACTGGATCATTACAATCTGGGAATTCTTTACCTTTTACAAATTTTAATAATATTCCAGGTGGTGTTGGTGGGAATACAAGTGGTGGTGTCCAGGGGAATAATGTTATCCAGGGGAATAGATGGTTTGGGTATGATGATAATGGTTATGTGGGTTATCAATTTGGTCAGAATCATTAAACAAATAAACTTGAGCGGTAGCGAAAGTTTATAATGATTATAATGGCTCAAAATGATTATAATGTTTATTGTTTGCTTATGATTACAATTGATTCAATCATTGGGTTTATTTCATATGGCTTATTATTTGCTTTATTAATACCTAATAATAGTTCTTAATCTCTCAATATTTCAGTTCTTTTATTTGTTTTATTAAAATTCAATTCTTTTTGGCTTTTCTTCTTCTTTTCTTCTTCTTCTTTTCTTCAGTTCTTATTTATACCTTTTCTCTTTTGTTTATAGCTAGATAGTTATACTTTTGTTTATATTTTTTAATTATGGATGGTGTTTTTGAAGTTATATTGTATTATCGGTCTTTAGGTATTGTCTTAATACCCCAGATGGCTGAACAATGGACATGATGTAACTTATAAGATATACAAATATATACTCTGTGATAGTCTATACCATTGTCTTTATAGTCTATGTCTTCAATACCCTAATCTTTATTGTTCTCTGTGTTCTCTGTTCATCGCTTAAACCTTCACATCTTCGGGATCCTACAATATTGAATTGAATGAATGATCGAATGAAAAATTGTGAATTTGTGAGAAAAACGAAAACAGTGGGAATGAAATGGGAGGAAGAAGGTAAACACAATAGATAGAATACAATCACACTACAATACTATACAGACATCAACTACACCAACTACTTCATCACCTTCATCATCAACGGAGTTACAATCAATACTTTTCAATTGTGATTACTTTAAAAATCTCGAATTTTGATTTTCCAAAAAAAAAGTTCAAAAGATCGCACACTTTGAAAAATCTAAAATCAACAATCAATAAAAACAATTTATTTGTAATATTACTTGGATCAACATCTTTTATTATTTTTATTTATTCATTGATTATTCATATTCATATTCATATTACATTCCATCATATCTCATTATCTAATACTGTTTCTGTTTATCCAAGTCTGAAGATCCATATTTATACTATATACCCATACTACCCATCAATCCATATCCAATATTTATTTTAAAAAGGTGATGCCATGAGTACTTCTCAATCAAGTCTAACAAATGGATCTCCAAATGATATAACTTCTTCCAATCCAATCCCATCAGATGATGAATCTTTTTTACAAAATGATAATTTTAAAGCAATGCAATCTGCTCCAATTACAAAACCTATAGTACAACAACAACAACAACATAATCATAAAGTTAAAGATTTAATATCACCAAATTGGTCAAATACTCAAATCATTGCATTGAGTGGTGCATTTGCTGGATTTATTGCTGGTGTTTCTGTATGTCCTCTTGATGTTGCTAAAACAAGATTACAAGCTCAAGGTTTATCATCAATAAAAAAATATCATGGTATAAAGGGCACATTAAAAACAATATTCAATGAAGAAGGTGTAAGAGGTCTATATAGAGGATTATCACCAATAATCTTGGGGTATTTCCCAACATGGATGATTTATTTTTCTGTTTATGAAAAGGCAAAAATTTTTTATCCAAATTTTTTTGATAAACATTATGGAATAAATCATAAAGATAATGAATTTCATGAATTTTTAATACATTCACTTAGTGCATTTACTGCTGGTTCAGTTTCTACATCTATAACTAATCCTATTTGGGTTGTTAAAACAAGATTAATGTTACAAACTGGTGATGGTAAGATAAGTTTTAATTCGAATCCAAATACAACAACAACAGGGAATACTTTCCAACATGATAATTATTATAAAAATACATTTGATGCTTTTAGGAAAATGTATAAAAATGAAGGTTTTTTAGTTTTTTATTCAGGATTAATACCATCATTATTTGGTTTATTTCATGTTGCTATACATTTCCCAGTTTATGAAAAATTAAAAAAAATTTTAAACGTTGATAAATTTCAATCTCAATCCCTTAAACAAGATGATCAAAATCATAATTCAAATTTATTAAGATTAATAATGGCTTCATCATTATCCAAGATGTGTGCAAGTACATTAACTTATCCTCATGAAATCCTAAGAACAAGAATGCAAATAAAATCATTCAATTCCACATCATCAAATTCATTAATAAATACAATAATTAATATTTATAAAAAAGAAGGTTCATTAGGGTTCTACCAAGGGTTTACAACAAATTTAACAAGAACAGTACCTGCAAGTGCAGTTACTTTAGTTTCATTTGAATATATTTCTAAATATTTAACCAGGGTATTAAAAGAACCATCATATCCCTTGAAACCTAACTAAGCACATAACCACCTACAACCACCATCAAACACTTTATAGATTTTATATTCATTTAAATATATTAAAATTATGCATTTAATTTAAAATTATTTGTACTTATATGTATTACTAATCAATTACATAATGCTTATTCATATTCGCACGTGATTATTTTCCTTTGCTTTGATACGCCATAGTTTGAGAAATTAAGAACGTTTTTGAATGGATTTTAATTGAACTCAATTCCTTTTATTTATTCATATTTATATTCATATTCAATTGTCACAGTGTTCACAATGAGAGCTTTTTATCACGATAACGATCTTACAAGAGATTATAGAGAAGATCATGATTCTGGGAAACCAGTCTCTGAAGAACAATTATTTAAATTAGGTTTATTATATTATAATATTAAAACAATAGATGAAGTTAATACCATTGCTCAAGAAAGAGATTATAAGAATAGAGATCAAGTAGAAATTAGTCCAAATTCATTCCCACCAGATGTCCTTAAAACCAAATTGGATTCTTTTTATGCTGAACATATTCATGAAGATGAAGAAATTCGTTATGTTATTGATGGTGAAGGATTTTTCGATATTCGTTCTGCTCAAGATGAATGGATTAGAATTAAAGTTTTTGCAAATGATTTAATTATATTACCTCCTGGGATTTATCATCGTTTTACTTTATCAACAAAAAATTTTATTAAAGCTATTAGATTATTTAAAGATGAACCAAAATGGATTCCTTTAACTAGACCTGTTGATGAAAATCAATATAGACAACAATATTTGAAATCAATTAATGTGTGAGCCCCATGTTGGTCCTATTGGCTTACTGGTGTTTATCTTTTTATACTTGTTTTAATGAAATTATGTGAAATATGAATGTATGGTTGTAGTTCGGACTTGTATATTATCTTATATTACTTCGATTTAAACATGGAAAAAAGGGTTAAAAAGATGGAAATATCATGAATTATATAAGTTGGATAAATGATAACATATTAACCTTATAAATCAATGAGATCTCAAAGTTGGTCCAATATAAATATATTTAGTTCTATATCTTAATAATCGCGATATCCAGAATTTTCTTCATAGTTAATATGAAAAATATTGATTTGAACATCAACAAAGAAACCAAATAGATCAAATCAAAACGCAATTCATCATGTCACAAAAAAACACAGAAGGTATGACAATTATACTTATGAGCTTATGGTATCTATGCTAACACTTCTACAGATCTACAAGTAAAATATAATCAATATCAAACAACAATCAATGAATTAACTTCCAAAATTAATCAATTAAAATCTGATCAAGAAGAACATAAAATTGTTATAGAAACTTTAAGTAAAACTTCTGAAGAAAGAAGATGTTTTAGAATGATTGGTGGTGCTTTAATAGAGAAAACTGTTGGTGAAACAAAACCTGTTTTAGATTTAAAATTTCAAAATATTTCCAAGACACTTGATTCTTTAACAAATGAATTAACCAAGATAATAAATGAATTTGAAAAATGGAAAAAAGATGAAAATATTAAAATTATAAAGCAATAGAGGAGTGCATTATATAGACTACAAAAGGTATCAATATAAGATTTTTATGTTTTATTAACAAAATATGTGATTTATTCATCTATATGTATTCATTTCTCTTTCTTTCCATCAATTGATGATTCACCAGAATAAATGAATAAAATAACAAATATAAACCAACCAATGAAAACAACAACAGCACTAGTAACATAAACCCATGAATTACTAATATCCCAACTTCTTGGATATTCATCATTAGCTAAATGACGAATTGCCATTGTATTTGTTTCATCAATATAACTTAAACCTGGACGTCTATAATTTGTTGTAAATGTGAAAACACCATGATGATCTGGTAATTGGAATTTAACTGAATAAATTGTTGAATCTCCCAAAATACCACTTGGAATTAAATTTAATCTATGATATGGATCTAATAATTTAATTTCTAATTGAACATCAGCTGCTTCAAATGGAATCCATTTAGAAGTTTCTGGATCCCATTGTGTAATGGCAATTTTATAAATGATTTCATCTTTAATCTTATATGGTCTATTTTCATACAGGGTACCATCTGAATGAGAATGTTCAACTTGTGTAACTTTAATAACTTTAGTTTCATGTAAAATCCATTTAGTTAAAGAATCAATTAAAATTCCACCAAATTTATCATCATTTCCGTTTTGAAACCATTCATCTGAACCAATCCATCCTGCTCTTGCATTATTTAAACCTTGGAACCCAACAGAAAGATAACCTTGAGTACCTTGTGACCAATTATTTTCCAAGATTAAATCATCATTTTTTAAATCTTTGGTATATGAAGTTGTTGGAGCTTGTAAAATTGGGAAAATTAATCTACCATTACCCAAAATTGCAGTGGAACCTTTATAATTAAATTCTAAATCCCCGTCTTGTTTTGGAATGATTGCACCATTATCAATAACATTTGAAGAATTTAATTTAACAACATCATGAGTATCACTAGCTTTTTTCGGATCATATTGGAAATGATCTAATAAAGCATGGTTTCTTGGACTTGGATAAATACCTAATTGGTTTAAGAAAGTTCTAGTAGATTCACTTAATCCATCTGGATTAGTTATAGTTAAGATATTACCACCTTTATTGAAAAATTCTAATAATTTAGCACCATTAATTTCTTCACCAATTGTTCTTAATTTAGTTGGGAAAATAATGACATTTGAATATAACTTTTCTTGATTTTTAAATAATTGAATAGTTTCACCAACTTCTTTAAAAGTTAATTGAAATTGTCTTTGGTTTAAACTTTCAGTATATTGGGAGATTTCATCTAATGTAGTTAATTTTGGGTCATATATCACCAAAGTGGCTGGATCCAAAACGGAAACAGCCATTGTGAAAACAGCCATAAACAGCACTGTGATTCCATTGAGCAACAACATCTTATAGCTATGAGAAAACAAGAGTTCAATTGGTTTCAATCTGTTTAATTTTGTTCAAATTCTGTGTGATTTTGTTTCTGTTTACACGTATTCAATTTTCGAACGCCAAATTTCTGAGCTTTTGAGCCCGCGAATTTAAGGAAATCTGAATTCTTTGAACAACGTGAATTTACTATTTTATTGGTATTTTCACTAACAAAGCATTCAACGATTAAGACCAAGATGACACAGGAACAACAGGGACTCAGTGATGCAGAATTCGCAGATACTTATAAAAAACTAAACGAAGGAGAAAAAACTGCATCAAAATTAGAACAAATGCTGGATAATATTGAATCCAAAATGGATCAATTATTAAAAGAAGCCCAGGATTTAGGTAAATCTCCTGAAGAATTAAATGAAATCCATAAAGAATTAGCTCAAGTGGAAAAAGATTTAGAAAATGCTACAAAAGAAGAATAAAAAAAAGCCCCCTTCTATAAATATTTATTCATCTCAATATAAAATCTGGTTCATTTGTTGGTTCAAAAGGATTTGAAGGACGATTAGGATTTATTACAACTTCATCATCATTTATATCTAAATCAACTTTAACTGATTGTCCTCCCTCGATCCACCATTTACTTTTATCAGAACTTGGTGGTGGTAATCCATGTGATGTACTATTATTAAAATCATTATTATTTTGATTATTAACTTGATTATTATTATTTTGATTATTATTTGAATTAATTGTATTTGATGGAAATAATTGAGCTTGGGTTGCTGCATTATTTAAAATTTGTGATATACCACCTTGTTTACCAATTTCTAATTTTCTTTTTTCATATAATGTTTTAGTTAAATTTTGTTGTAAAATTTCATCAATTATTGTAACTTTTGCCTCAAATATACCAAATACTGGTCTATGATCTGAAAATGTAACATCTGGTGCTGATCCATATGATAATTGTTGTAATATTGCACCACGACTTAATACACGATCTGTCCATGCTGGAATTCTTAATTTTTCTGAAGTATCATATGTCTTAGTACCTTTATCAAATTTATAAGTTGGTGGGAATTTAATTTCCATTTCATTAAAATATGGGAATGATTCACCTGCAATCATTTGATTACTTAATTGATCATGTTCAAACAAGAAATTATAATCCTCAAGTTCAATAGCTTGTTTAACTTGTTCATTTGTTAATAAAATTCTATAATTAAAATCTCCAACCCAAATTATTGCATCATGATCTTTAATACTTCTATTACGAGCAAATCTAATATTTTTAGCTATAGCTTTATAATCACTATGTCTTTGTTCAACATTTTCTAAACCTGCAGCTAAATGTGCAACAAGGAAACAAAATCTTGTTGATGAATAAAGGAAACTAACTGCAATACCACCTTTATTTGCAGACATACCACCAAATCCTGTTTTTTTAAAACTTCCATCAATTTCTTTAATATTACCTAATTTATCATCTTTAACAAATAATATTAATACAATACCACCTAATTGTGATGACCAAACTAATGAATATTTATCTCTTGTATTTAAAGTTTTTTTAATTTTATTTTCCCAAAATGTTCTTTTAATTATATCTGTCACCAGCATTTTACTTGTTGTTAATTCCACAATTTCCTCAATACCAATAACAACTATATCACAATTTGTATCATCATTAGGGAAAATCCATTGTGTAATATCTTGTTCAGACATTTCTGCATTAACATTAAAACTCCCTGAAAATATGGAAATCTTGGTACTTGATGAATATTCTTTCCTTCTTCTTGTTAATTCTGTAGATATATAATCATGAATTGGATCATGTAATGTAACTGGATTATTTGAAATACCTTCAAATGCCTTTTTACCATGTCTTCTTGAAGATTTTTCATAAATTGTCATTAATGCTGCATTATTTTCATCCCAAACTAAATTATGTTTAGTTAATAAATCATTTGATGATGGTATACCCATTTCTTTTAATGATAAATTTAAAACATCTAAACTTATAATTTTTTCCATTAAACCAGGTTTTTCAATTGAATTAAGAGTATTTATACGGAAAATACCTAATTGTTTACCAACATAAACTTTCTTTTTAACATCATAACATAAAGCACCAATTTCTAATATAGCATCTTTTAATTGATATGATAATTTATGTGGTGAATTTTTCAATTGATCTCTTGAAAGATCAATATTAAAAGTTGGGAATCCCTTTTTCCTAAGCAATGCTCTATATCTACTACTTAATGCTTCTTCATTTGTCTTGCTTTTCAATCCATTAATAACATAAATATTATTATGTTTCATTAACACTGAATCCATATGTTTATCAAATGCAACTTCATTCATTTCATCACTTTTAGGGAAATTTATTCTTTTATTTGATAATAATGCATTTTCTAATTCGAAAAATATGGGGACATTACCTCTAACTTGAGTGTATGCAAAGAAATAAGTCTTGTTATATAACAAGATTTCAGATTCAATATAATTTGAAACAAATCCATCTTCATCACAACCTGTCAGACCAAATGGACCACTTGTCTTAGCACTTGATATTCTTGAAATCACAGTTATTAATGAGCTTTCACCACCAACTTCTGTATTGAAAGTTTTAGCAAAACCTCTAACCAAAAAAGTAAGGAATTCACTTCTATCTAAATAATATCTTTCAGAACTTAGGATACGACTTCTAAAATTTAATAATTCTTGAATCATGAAAATATTCCATAGGAATCTCTTATCATAATTTGTAAACATTTGATTAACATCATGATTCAGACTTCTTTCTTGTAAATTATTTGTTAAATCAAAATCTCTTGAATAATAGAAACCTAAAGTTAATAATTTTCTAATTTTGGAACATGGATGTTCATTTTCATAACGTTCTCTATTTGATTCAGAACTATATCTGTTTAAAGTCAAATTATCAAACTCCAAAGAGTTTAAACAGTAAAATTCCACATCTTTAACCTTGTAAATAACTTCAGATGGTCTTGGACTACCAATTTGTGTTTGATCAGTTATAACACAAAAAAACACATAACCTTTAATCTCCAACACACCAGCAAGACCATAATAATGTAGATTGGTACTTTCTTGATAATTTGTAAAATCTGTAGTTGACACTGGAGTGTATTGGATCAAACATTGTCTAGTTGTTGAAATGTATTGTAATGTTAAGGCATAATCATTTGAAACTAGTATAAACGATCTTGGTCTAGCATTGAAGAAGATCTTCATTGTGTGATACTTTGTTGTGCTCTGTTTTGATCTATTCTTTGCTCTTGTAATATCACCAGCCTAATACTATAATCCTATATATACCTTTCCTCCTTGTCAATTGAACTCTTCGTTGTCCATTCTTTGAGTATAAAACAGTATAGCCAATGTTTCGCCAAAGATTATGTAAAAGCTGCTCGCGAAATCCGAGATTTGTGCCATCTTTATCTTTTGTACTTGAAATATTACAAAAGTTTGGAAAGAGTACTGATTGAATATAGTGTGAAGTTGTTAAAGATGAGTGATGACAAGGACTTCAATGATTTGTGTTTTGCCTGTCGAGTAGGAGACATTGAAAGTGTTGATAAACTCATTTCCACCGGTGTCAATGTGAGTATTAACTACCTATCCTAGATCTGAACAATAGAAACTAATATTGAAATAAAGGTCAATCAAGTTGATAAGTTTGATTATACTCCATTATACTTGGCTAGTCTTTGTGGACATGAGGAAATTGTAAGGATGTTGCTTCAAAGAGGTGCTATTTGTGATATTGATAAAAGAGAATCAATTCGTGCAGTTTATGGGGCATTAACTGATCAAATTAGAAATTTATTAATTTCTTATGATATTTCTAAAAAAGTTGATACAAATTTACCATTTGCCTCACATTTCCGTTCCTTGTTGAATGGTACCTCGTTATTAACTGAAGATATTGCATTTGAATTATCTGATGATTCCAAGTTAAGACTTCATAGATTTTTATTAAGTACAAGGAGTAAATATTTCCGTGAAAAATTAATAAATTCATGGTCTACAAAAGATTTAATTAAATTAACTGATCATTCAGATATTAATGCTTTCTCAATAGTGGTGGATTATTTATATTTACATCATAATCCTTCAAAATTTGACAAGATTGATTATAATTTATTATTATCATATGGTAAAAAAATTAAATTAAATGAATTCATTAAAATAATTGAAGATCTTATAAAAGCTGGTGATGATTCTAAAGCTAAGGCAAAATTAATGAATGAATTCCAAATTAGAATGTTTGAAAGTGCAAGAGATGATTTCCAAAAATTAGTTGAAGATGAAATTATTAATAAAAAAATTATATCAAATAAAGAAGCATTGACAGATGATCAAATTGAAACATTCCAGAAATCTGTTGGGTTCCCAGATATTATATTATCAGTTCATGAAGAGAATGATGAAGATGATGAAGAGAATGATGATAAATACATATTTTATCCCGTACATCGTGCAATCTTAATTCGTGATGATTATTTTAAAGTTATGTTTTCATCACAATTTCATGAATCAACAATTTATGAATTAAACACCACTCATCAAATCATTGATAGATCAACAACAATTCCTACAATTCATTTACCCGTGTCATCATCAGAAGTTGCTGAAATTATAATTCGATTTTTTTATTATGATCATTCAGAAATCCCATTAAATTATGCAATTGATGTTCTTTTCGCTGGTGATTTATTATTAAATGAACGATTGAAAACAATGGCTGCTGTTACATTAACAACATCTGATTCATTACCTGATGGTTATGATCTTTATGATATTTTGAGAGCAGGTTGGGAAACTAGAGTTGATAGATTAGAACATTATGTTGCTAAAACAATTGCAAATAATTTGGAAAATTATTTAAAAGATTCTGAATTTGCAAATATTGTTTTGGAAGTATGTAAAACATGGCATTTGCCTCGTGTGAATCATTACTAACTGTTATATTATAGAGTTCACAAAGAATTAAAGAACGTCAAGAAACTGATACAATTGAACTGATTGATGATATAAGATTTTATCTTGCTAAAAAGTATGTTTTAAGAAACCCTTATTAGAGATCTAATTTATACTAACATTTCAAAGATGGAAAATTGATTTTGAAGGATTATTCGAAGGTGAAAAAAATGAATTTGTTGAAACATTACCAGGTTATAAATCTTATCAAAAAGATCTTGATGAAATTGAAGATTTATTACAAGATTTACAATTAGAAGCATAGTCATATAATTAAAATGCATTTATTATTACCACATCATTACTGATTTTTTGGTGTTTTTAAATATATTTAACGAATTATATCATATACGTTAACATACAGATATAATCCTCATCTTCATCTTCTTCTTTTATTTAATTTGATAAAAAACTAAAAATCTAATTAGCTTTTTTGTTTTTTTTGTTAACTTTTTTAACATGATGTTCTGGTAACCAAGATTCATCAACAACTTTTCTACCACTATCAGTTGTAACAATTTTTGGTCTTTCACCTGATTTACCAGCAACTTGTGGAGTAGTAGCAGTTTTAGAAGCAGTGTTGAAATAACTAGCACCATAGTTAATATAGACATAATAAGCACCAACACTTAAAGTAGCAAGTAATAAGAATTCCAAGAATAATAATTGAGGATTGAAAATTGAAATTGAAGCTTCAGTAACAATAGCTAATTGAGATCTAGCAGATAATAAAGCTAAAGAATTATCTTTGACAATATAAATACCTGGAACTAATAAATAATTAGTTTCTGGTAAATTAATACCTAATCTTTGAGTGAAAACTTGAGATTCACCTGATGGGACAATTAAAGGACCTAATTTAGCATCAGTAATATTTGCAACAGTTTGACCATTAGCAGGATTAGTAAATTGACCACCAAGACCAACAAGAGTAACTTCTGAATCTTCATGATTAGTGAAAGTATAATTCAAAACGATTTCTTCACCGTTATAGAATTCTAAAACAGCAGCATTTGGTTTATTAACGATATTATAATCAATATCGAATAAAAATGGAGTTTGTTCATTTGGATCAACGTAATGTCCTTCACGTTCATCTGGATGTAAAATATCAGCAGCAGCGACTTTAGCTAATTGCTCTTCTTCAGAAAGAGCTTGGGCAGAGACTAGGCCCACAAGGGAGAATGCCAAAAGGGAAGAAAAGAACTTCATTGTGGTAATGTGGTAGTTGAATTGAATTGAAATTGAAGTGTATTTAATTAAACAAGGGTACAAGTTATTTTTCAGATACACGTCAGTAACTTTTATTTATCACCACAATTTTCGAGAATCGACGACCGATTTGGGGATTCGCGAAGATTTGAAAGACTGAGATTATTCAGTTGTTATGTAATCAGTATAAACTCTTAACTATGGGATTTTTTTAGATTTATATTACAAAGTAGTGGAATTGATGTTATTTACATATTCATTGTCTAGCTATTCTATTTATCTATCTCTAATACTTAATATCAGCAATAACTTCACCTGTGTACCCTTTCAACTGTTTTTTAACTTTAGCTGGAGCTCCAACACTAACTGAAAAAGATGGAATATCCCTTGTAACAACTGAATTTGCACCAATCACTGCACCATCACCAATAGTAACACCTGGTAAAACAGTGACATTTGATCCTATCCATACTCTATTTCCCACGGTGATTGCTCTTGACCATTCCCCATCAGCAGCTAATCTTTCATCAGATTCTAAAGGATGAGTAGCACAACAAAGAACAACATTTGGACCAAATTCAACAAAATCACCAATTTTTATAATTGAAGAATCTAATAAAGTTAAATTAAAATTTGCATAAAAATTTTCACCAATATAAGTATTTATACCATAATCTATAGATAATGGAGCTTCAATTGTGGCACTTGATTTAAGTTTACCAAACATTGAAGTTAATTTATCATGACGTTCTTTGTTAAATTCATCAATGGATTTACCTCTATATGAAATGGCCGAGTACTCTTTTGCACTTTGATGTGCTTCTTCTCTTGATTCTTGTAATTGTTGATTCCATGCTTCATATGGGATACCTGAAATCATTTTTTCATATTCATCATGACCTTTTGGTATGTTTAAATTTAAATGATTATATGCGAAATCAATCAATTCTTGATCTTTTGTAGAAGTACTTGACATTGTGTATAAGTGTAGTTGATGAATTGAATATAAAGAACTTTGAAACAATTCAATGGATCATTTACAAGTATTTATATCGGTCTTCAATGGATTCACCAATTCTCGAGAATCTATACGCGTGTTTCCAAATAGGAAAGTGCAACAGGATTGCGGAGGTGACATATTAATATAGGGAGACTCTCTTTAATTCACAAAACACCATCAACATCATCATCTTTTTTAATGATTGTATATTGACTAAGTGTGATAATAGTCTTGTGGAGTATCACTGGTATATATGGTATATATATATTATATATAGTGTGGGTCAAAGCTGTGTTTGCTATATTTCGTGGTCTAGACTTGAGAATATAGCTATATAACGAAATTTCATGTTTGATCAAACTTAAATTTGAAATTAAAAAAATTAAAATATACAATATTAATATATAAGTATTATAATATAACCTTTTGAATACATTGATGGTTTTCTTTGTTAATTGCATTCTCAATCAAATTGTTAATTTAATTAATAGTTTTGGGAAGGCTAGTTGGTTAAGTTTGTGTTTAGGTTGTTCATTTCTTAGTCTTTATTGCGTGCAGATGTTTCTAGTTCTCGAATTTTTTATGTCAATATAATTAATTCAATAGATCAGTAATAATTGTTATGATTATAGGTGAGTATATTGATGAGCTATAACATTGAGATAATAGGCATATACATCATGTATTGATATAATGGATTAATAAAATTCAAATATATCTATATAACTGTTTCTACAATTCACAAGAATTCCAATGAAGAGCCAAGTATTGATATATGGACTTGAATAAGGTTAGTATTCTGCTTGGTGAACTTTATTGATGATCTTTTTTTCATTATATTTTGCTTGGAAAATGTAGTCTTTGATACCATCTTCAAATAAAGAATTATATTACAAATGTCTAGTGAAACAATTCATCATCTATTTCAATCCAATTTCATATTTACCAGGTCCTAAAAGTCTAATATATCTATCTGTATCTGGAACTTCAGAATCTAAATGACCAATTGATAAAATTGTACCAGGATAATGTCTTAATAATTCTTTACATTGTTCAATCCTAGCATCATCCATAACTGATAAAGCTTCATCTAGAATTAATAAATCAGGATTTCTAATTAATGATCTGATAAATAATATCAATTTTTGATCACTTATACCTAAATCTCTAAACTCCTTGTGTTTAATAGATTCTAAATTAAATTCTTTGAAAAATGTATTAATTCTATCAATTTTTTCTTGTGATAAATTCTTTGGTGGTACAAAACTTGAAACTAAATAACCTGTTGATATAGCTTCATATGCTGTTAATGACTGAGGGAAAACAACGTGTAATTCAGGTGAAGCAAATCCAATGTTTTCATTTATATCAAAGAAATTATGTCTCCCAGTTTCACGAGGTTCACCATTCATTATTATCTTTGAATTCCATGATTGTGGATGTTCAGCTGTTATTAATGCTAATAATGTGGATTTTCCTGTACCGTTATCACCTCTAACATGCCATCTTTCTCCATGATGAACTTTCCAATTTAAATTTTCAATAACTGGTTGGCCTCTATATGCAACTGAAATATCATTAAATTCTAATAATGGGATAGAATAGTCTATTTTACCATCTTTTTGGAATAATTTTTTAATATTCTCTAATTTTTCTTTGTTAAATGATAATTGTTCTTGTTTTAATTGTAAATCCTTTGATTTTAACTCCTCTAATTGATCTTTAATTTGAGATTTTTCACCTTGGGTTATTATACCAGTTTCATCAACAACTGCAATATGAGTAATCCAATCAGGTATTTCATCTTGATAACGTAACCCCAAAACAACATGAGGATTTGGAGCTAATGAACCTAAAACTTCACTAACAACACTTGTAGCAGTTGGATCTAACCCTAAGAATGGATCATCAACTAATAATAATTTTGGTTCACGAACTAACGCTCTTGCTAATCTTGCTCTTCTTGTTTGTCCATTACTTAATCCCATAACCCATCTGTTCTCTAAACCTTGTAATTTTAATTTTTCGAAAACTTCATGAACTAAATCTTCATTTATAATTCTTGAATTATTATTAACATTACCAATAACAAATTTCTTTGTAGTTTCATCAAATTCATCTTTAAAAAATTCATATCTTGCAGCTAAATGAGCTGTTGGTAATGCACCTTTAAATTCTAAAAATTGAATAGCTGATTGAGGCCAAATTGATTTATTTAAAAAAGGGTATGTCCTAGATAATGCTGGTTCTGGCATATATTGAGATGCTAATACTTTCATCATTTGTGCTTTATAAGTTCCTATTATAGCCCATCTTTCATTAGTCTTGATCTCTAAAGATATTGGGTTATGGAAAACTGATGGAGATCCCTTTGCAGTGGAAAGTCCCTTGAATAGGGCATTCTCAAGCTTTATAATTGTGTTTGACATTTCCACTGATCTATGGTGTTTGCCTGCAAACTTTGTAGTCACAATTGAAGTTGAATTCGATGTCGTTTGTGGGTTGAGTATAAAAGGTTTCTCGATTTTTCGGATTTGAGTTTATTGTTTCCAGCACCGTTACAGGAACGATTTCAAATCAACACCTTGAAATCTTGGAGTAATAAAAGTAAAAATGTCAATTAAACCGTATTAAAAAGAATCAATTGATATAATCAAAGCACATTCAATATTAATTAGTTAAAATGAGAGTCATATCGGATAAACAAATTGAAAATCTATTGAAATCTCAATCAAGAGAAGGAATCTTGGAATTCCAAAAAGTACTCAAAACAGCATTATCAGATTACAACAAAGATCCAACTCTGATCCCAGAAAGAATTGTGATTAAAAGAGACAATGCAGAAGCTGGTCATTTCTTTATGCCTTCATTCTCTAAAAAAGTTGGTGTTAAAACATTAGGTGGTTCAAAAAAGGGGTTTAGTGGAGCTGTATCAATCATTGATCCAAATAGTGGTGATTTATTAGGTGTATTAAATGCTAGATCTTTAACAGCTTTTAGAACTGCCTTGGCTTCCACTATCCCATTGGTGAAATTCGTGGAAGCTGATAAATCCAATCAAGGTATGACAGTATATGGGAATGGATTACAAGCTTATTGGCATGTTAAATTAACATTAGATTTATATCCTGGATTATTTACAAATGTTCAAATTGCAGTTCGTTCAATTAATGAAAAATCTAATGAATTACAAAAAGAATTAGCTGTAGAGTATCCATTAATTGATATACAACTGATTGATCAAACCAAAGTTGATTTGACAAAATCATCAGTCATTTATGGATGTATACCATCAACTGAACCACAAATCAAATATTCAAACTTGAACAAAACCGAAAAAACATTCATCTCATTAATTGGTAGTTATAAACCACATATGGCGGAAGTTGATAATGAACTAGTTAAAAAGGCATTATCAAATGGTAAAATTATTGTTGATTCTTATGAACATACATTAGCTGAAGCTGGTGAATTAATTCAAAATAATGTCACAACATCAAATGTTATAGAGACTGGTGAATTAGATAATGTGGAAAATTCTCAAATTAATAATGGTCAAAATTTAACATTAAGTAAAATTGTTGGATTAAGTATCATGGATAATTCAGTTGGTAATGAAATTTTAGAAAGAGCTATTAAAGAAAATATTGGTTCTGAAGTGGAATTTTAAATGGCTTAAATATAGTGTTTTAACTTGATTCCCAAAATTATATTGCTAGATACCTTGTAGATAATATAAGTACTGTGCATCGGAATTTTTTGTTCGATCCTGCAAACTAATTCATAAGCTATCTCGAGGCCGAACACAGTTCAATATATATATATAGTGGCTTCTACTGCTCGTATATAATAGTATGAGATCCATGCAGCTAATTTCCATAGTTGTTTTGGCGATAGTTATAAGCAGGAACCTCTAGTTTACCACAGATTAATTATACTTATATAGATTTTAATTGGTATAACACCTGCCGGTTATATAATTTTCTCGGCCGAGAAGTCTCTCGAGATAGTTAAACGTACAAAACAACATTACCCTTCACTTATTTCTTGCAATAAAATTGTAGTCCTTTCATTTGAGATATTCACTTATCTCATTATATAAATTATAAGCTCATAAATGGAGTTTGAAATTTGGATTTTTTTCAACTTTTAAAAAAGTGTACCTTCACTTGCAAACTTTTACTGTGATTTGTTCAATACCTATTTTTTCCAAAAATTTTAAACGGCTCTAATCCATGATCTGACATACTCAACATATATTTAGAGCTTTTAAAAATATTAATACATAATAAAAGCAGTATATTAACAAACAAAAATTTAGAGTAAAATAGCGTTAAAGTTTATCTGAAATATATTAAAAGTTGACACAATTTAAGAATACAGGACGCATTCGCGATCGCTTTGCATAAAATCAAAATACGCAAAATGATAACAAACGTCGACAATTATTAATGACAACGTACTTTAAACCTGAGTACATATCAATTGAATATTATAGAGATTAAACGTATCGATTATTTACAGATAATATGGTGAGTAAAATCTCGGGCAAGGAAATTGTTGATTAATATACTAACAAATATTCCAGTCTACAGGGTTATATTCATTCTCAGAGGAGACTATTCAAAAACTTCGTAAATTTAGATTTGGAAGTGCAAGAAGTGATGATATTCAAGCTTTAATATGTATGTGATAACTAACGTTTCAAATTGATATTCTAGATGTTATTTGTTTCAATTCGACTTGAAGAATATCTATTTCAGATCAAGAACTTAAATGAAATGTTCTCAAGACATAATTATACAAGTCATTAAAACTAACCAAATTTACCCCAGATGAAATTGATAAGAATACATATGAAATCAAATTAGATGAAAGTGCAGAAAGTCCAATCACATCAATAGAAGAGTTAATAGAAGAATTACCTGATAATAGTCCAAGATATGTTGTTTTATCACATCCATTAACATTACCTGATGGACGTAAATCATCTCCATTGGTTCTTATTTATTGGTTACCACCAACATCAACTCAATCACTACGGATGTTATACGCGGCTGCAGTGGAATTAATTAGAGAGAAAGCTGGTGTTTCAAAGTAAGTAATAGAATACTGTTCTCTTGAAGTTTGATATTGATCACAACGGTACTAACATAACTATAGATTAATTGAAATTGGTGATGAAGAAGATTTCGAAGATATTGCAGAACAAGTGAAATGATACAATGACTATATGATAATACATCTCAATCATAGATAATACTCGATCATAATTGTAGAATCATGAATAACCTTCTCTTTAATAATCATGGCTTAATTCCCATACTTAAATAGTTTGTGACTGCTTCGCGACTCATCCCAAAAAGGAAATTGGAACTTTTGAAAGATCTCAACATCCAAACACCTTTTTTAGTTTTCCTTTGTGTGTCCCCAATTTCCAAAATCTCAAATTTCGTGAAAAATTTTTGAATATGGAAGAAAATGAAAATTTATTTCAGTTCAACTTTTATTACAACTTTTTTAATAGAATCATCATCTAAGAAAATCAGTCAAAATGGGTAGATTACACAGTTCAGTATGTGGAAACAAGATAGGTGCTTCAGTCTGAGTGAAATATTTGATCCCTCCTTTATGTGGTGATACACAGGGGTTATTCATTTATGAATCAAAGGATTGAGAGAAGACTTGACTTGTTAAAAAGTTCATGTTCTTTATTGTTGAAACGTAATGAATTCGGGTCAAAATGGTTTTGAGTATTACAATCTGATATTCTTTTGGAGATTGAAGACTGGTGGATAATTTGGATCTTTATGATTTATTTTATCACTAATGTTTATTAAATGTTTATCCGTGATTGGAAGCTTTTATAAATTTGCTGGTCTTATCTACCAATTACAAGATTAATTTCTTGGGGAATATCACTTAAAGATTGTTTTATTTCGTTGCTGTTTGATACCAGTTTTTCTAAAGCATGGATACATGTTTTGATTTGGGTTGGAAATTTTTTTTCATCAACTCATTTCAATTCTATTTATGTATCCATAGTTTTCTTCAAGCTCTCATATTGGTGAAATATTCCATATGATTGAGTGCCTCTTTATTTTTTTTTATTAAAAATTTAAAGAAATTTGGATTTACTAACAATTTTTCTTACAGGGTAAAGGTATTTCATCATCAGCTCTTCCATACTCAAGAAACGCTCCAGCTTGGTTCAAATTATCATCTGACAGCGTTGTTGAACAAATCATCAAATACGCCAGAAAAGGTTTAACCCCATCCCAAATCGGTGTCTTATTAAGAGATTCTCATGGTGTTTCCCAAACCCGTGTTGTCACTGGTAACAAAATTTTAAGAATTTTAAAATCAAATGGTTTAGCTCCAGAAATTCCAGAAGATTTATACTTCTTAATTAAAAAAGCTGTTTCAGTTAGAAAACATTTAGAAAGAAACAGAAAAGATAAAGATTCTAAATTCAGATTAATTTTAATCGAATCAAGAATCCACAGATTAGCTAGATACTACAGAACTGTTGCTGTTTTACCACCAAACTGGAAATACGAATCAGCTACTGCTTCAGCTTTAGTTAACTAGATTTATTCATTGCTTTTGTTGGTATTATTTTATTAAAAATTATATTACTAGGGGTTTTGTATAAATAAAAATTATAATGAGTTAATGATTATTTTATTGGCTTATTAAAAAAAATGATGTGTAAATTATATTTTAACGATACGGGTATTTTGGGTTTTATGGAAAACAACATTTTATATTTGTAAAACACAGTATGAACAAACGCATATTTCTCTATTCTTCCAAATCTATTGGTTCTGTTACATCAAATTCATCTTCATCTGATAATTTGAAAGCTAATATACTATTATCAACAAGATCTAGACCTTTTTTAACATCTTTGACTTCTTTAAAACCTGAACCATAAGGATCATTCTTATCCCTTGGTTCACCAAGTATTATATTGTTTAAATCTGGAATAGTTTTATTATCATTACTCTTGATATCGTTCATTTTATTTTCATCATCATCAGCGTCATCATCAGAATCAGAAGTTTGGAAACTTGGAACGGGTATATCAATATCCTCATCACCATTCTCACCAGATTCCACATCGTCTTCATTACCACCAAGTCCTCCAATTGCCTGTATTATTTGATGTAACTCTTTTTGAACAATTATGGCATTTGATGTTGGTTTAACAACCAAGACGAAAGTTTGCTTCTTTCTCTTCAATTGGATGGCTACTTCTTTGGATGCTTTAGACTATTAATTGTTAGTAATGAGTAAAACATCATAGATTGTAGTCAACTCACCATTTCTTACTCGAGTATCTGATGATATTTGCTTCTTTGTTGATCTTGTTGATGTTTTGTAAAGTTTATCAAATTCATAAATTTTGATAGAAAAAAAGCGCGAAATGAAAAGTTTATACCTGATTTTAGTACTGGTAAGACATATTGATCTTGGATTTTGTTTTGTTCCATAGGATAATGGTGGCTCATTTCAGCTTTATAGAGGCTCATAGAAATCTTGTAACAGGGTTGTACAAGAGGATCCAAACTCAGTTGAAGAATGTGGATTTGGAAAGATCATTGAAGAGAGATATGGTTGATAAAGTACGACATGAATTTAAAATTGGTAAAAGTTATCTTTCATCTGAAAAAGCTCAAAAAAGTTTGATTAATGCTGTTAAATTTGAACATAATCTAAAGAAGTTTTGTTTGCTTGGGGATCTTGAACTTTTGGAACCATTGAAATCTTCAACATCTTTAGAAAAATTTCGATTACATTCTAACACTAATAGAGAGAAACAATTAAATCCTAAATTACATAAAAATATAAGAAATCTTGAACCACTTGAAGAGCAACAAACTAAAAATTATATCACATCATTCATTAGATACAAGCATAAATATGGTAAATTACCATTACCAAAAGATATTGATCCAATAATGAAAGAAGAATTAATTAAACCTTTAGCATTATTTAAAAGAGCAGAATTTAATATTAAAATTGCAGAACAAAAAATTGCTAGAGGTCCATATAATATTAGAAAAACGTTGCATAATGATACTACATTTTTAAGAACTCCATGGAAACAAAGTCATTCTTTACATAAGGTAACTTTATCAGCTGTTAGAGCAGAACAAGCATATCAAGATATGAGACATTTATCAACAAACCCTGTGGAACAAGCATTATATGAAATGGAAGGTGATTGGGAAAAATTATATGGTGGTGATGATAAACCATGGAAACAATCTTTGAAAACAATTGCAAATGATCAATTTAAGATTGTTCAATCGAATAGATTATATTTTAAAGAATTTGAAAATTTTGTATTACCAATAAAGATGAAACAATATCAGGAAATTTCAAATCAGAAACATTATAAATTTAGAGATCGTTATTTAGAAATGGTTGAAAAAGTTCAAGAAAGTAATGCATATGATGAATTATTATCAAAAGAAACATTACCAAGTATTGTTAAAAGATATCGTATGGAAACTAGAAAATTGAAACATAAAAATACATAGAAACATAAAGAATTGCATAAAAAACAGTCATATATATGTATATATATAGGTCATCAAGATCATAATTTATAGAGCTAATGTACATAGAGTTATAATAGGGTACTTGTAATCAGATATCAGCATGGTATAATAATCACACTTGTAAGACGTATCCATTTATAGCTTTGGATTGGTCTTGTAAATATTCATAACTTTTATCATTATTTTCAACATCATCTTCATCATCACTATTAATATTCAATTGAGTGTTATCATCAACATCAACATCAACAATTTCAATATTATTTATAATTGGAGGTTCTGGATCTTTTTCCACAATTTTAATATCTTGTAACATTTGATTCATATTATCCATCATTTCATCTTTACTTGCTTTTGTATCATTTAAAGTCATACTATCCAAATTCTGTATAATATTCATAATTGAATCTGATTGATTTGATCTATTATTATATTTATCATAAACTTCATCTAATAAAGTCATATTAACTTCATATTTCATAGATCCATAAGGCAAAACTGTAATATCCTTACGAGCAAAGACAGCTTCATCTGATAATTGAGTCTTGTAAAATTCTGAACATTGATAATGAGTCTTGGAACAATATAGATTTAAATAAGCATATGGCAACATTTTGGATTTCTGATAACTCTTGGAATAATGATCTTTGATACGACCTGGTGATTCACAGCACATTGGATATCCACAAATCTTGTTGATGTTTCTTTCTTGTAAAATTTCACTATATGAACTTGGTGTTAAGAATCTTGAGATGAATTTGAGGAAGAACTTATCACACACATCTTCGGAAAGCTCTTCAATCAACGAAAGAGAAAGCTTGTTGGCTGCTGAAGGGGATAGGTTATCTGGGTGGCTGAAGCGTAGTAGTTTAGGCTTGAAGGAGTCGATTGTGATGATTTGCATGGTGTCTTTGTCTGATAGTCTTTGTGAGTTTGATGGTGATTTAAGTGATTTGTTTTATGGCCTCCTAAAATCTGTGTTTTTCCTCTCATTTTAAAAAATTGGTATGAAAACGAAATCAAAACATTGTAATCAAACCAAAACATCACCAGTCTTGAATCAGTTTGGAACAGAAGCCATAGAAAAGAAGACAAAGTGTTCCATTAGTTATGCCCAGATCACCATCCAAGTCTAAAAGACCAAGAAGTCGTACACTAAGCATCGTTTCTGGGAATTCTCATAGCACCTCATATAATTTGTACAAATTACTACTCAAAGAACTCGGAATTGATATTAGAGATCAAAGATTGAAAACAAGAGAAGATGATGATCCAGAGAGAAACATTGGTGGTTCAATATTGATCTCATCTGCTGAATCATTGGAGCAGATCTTGAATATGATCAAATTACCATTTTATCTTGAAAATTTCATCATTTTTGGTTTATTATCATGTTTAAATTCATTTCTTAAAATGTTGGTAATTTTACCAATAAAGATTATTATTGATATATCTGTTCTGATATATAAGTTTAGAAATCAATTCATAATAAGGAATAACCAAGAAAGAGTACCATTAAGAGATCATTTCAGTATAATCAATTCCAAGAATTTATTATTAGCTTCAATTTTATTTTTAGCTATGATTTCAAGTAACGTTGATACATCAAGAATTTATCATACTATAAGAGCTCAATCTTCTATAAAGCTATATGTTATGTTTGGTGTTTTGGAAATTGCAGATAAATTAATGGCCACAGTTAATCAAGATTTAATGAATGTATTATTTAGTTACAATACAATTTTAACAAAAGATTTAACTTCACTGGGATTATTTTGTTTATTTTATGGATTAAGTGTTGTTTTTCTATCTATACATACTGTTATCTTGATTTATCAAACCATTGCTTTGAATGTTGCAGCTAATTCTTATTCAAACTCTTTATTAACCTTATTATTATCAAATCAATTTGCAGAGATTAAAGGTGCTGTTTTCAAAAAAATTGATCGTGAAGGTTTATTTCAAATGAGTTGTGCAGATGTTGTTGAAAGGTTCCAACTATTAACAATGTTAACTATTATTAGTTTAAGAAATATTGTTCAAATTGGTAATGATTCAAATGGTATTGGATTAATACCAAATTCTTCATTTATAAGTTGGAATAAAGCCCTAGGGATAATTTTCGGTCCAACAATGATTGTTATTGGAAGTGAATTATTAGTTGATTGGGTTAAACATGCATATGTTACTAAATTTAATAAAATAAGACCTCAAATTTATAGTAAATTTTTAAATGTTTTCGCTAATGATATGGTTAATAATTTTAAAATTAGAGTTTCAAATAATAATGATGACAAGATACAACATAGAATTGGATTACCATTACCTGCTTTATTTGTTTTATTTATAGTCATGTCAAAAAATACTCTAAGTTGGTTTTTATTAGATAAATCTGTGAATGATTCCATATTGGGTCAAATTATTTGGACAAATTTATTTATATTTATTGTGACATTTATTACATTAGTTTTTTTTAAATTATTGATAGAATTGATTTTAATTAAATGGGCAAATCAAAAATTGAAAAAATTGAACTTACAATCCAAAAATATAAATACAGAAGATGATTATGTACCAGGATTGGTATCTGGTGGGATGGGTGCTATTGATGATGAATCAAGAACTTTACTTTATGATTCAAATGAAACCATACAACCTAGTTTAAATGAGATTAGACAGCGGAAAGAATCCAAGACGCAGGGGAACCTTAATGAAGTGACTAGATATAGAATGTTTTCCAAAAAGATTTGGTAATTTAATGAATAATGAAAAAATGAAGTATAAATTTAAATTGTACCCTCCCCATTCGAACCCTCTATCATTCACTTCCCTGTTATTTTGATTTTTTCCAAATCCCGTTAATTTTAATTTTTCCTTTTTCTTTGAATTCCCAATAGAAAGTTTGGAAAATCACCTTACGGAAAAAAAAAAAAAAAAAACCGAAATAAACTTATACGAATTTATACTGTGTAAACACTCTTTTATAGATCAAGAGTCAAGACAAGATATCAACAAGGGTAAAAAGTGTCTGTTGAAAAGCTCAAGGATCATCAAAGATGTCTTCTGCGTTAGCTAGGTCACAGTTTTTCTTCATGCGAAACTCTGCTGTTTTGAAAACAGCTAGAGCTTCATGCATCTCCAATTTTATTATACCTTCATGCTCAAACATATCGACACATTCTACTAAAAAAATTATTGGTTCTTCATTAACTAAAAGATCATCATTACAATCACAATCCAATAAATTCTCAAAATTTACTCGTTCAATCACTACATCTGCATCCAAAAAACATACCATTTCTGCTGCTTCAAATGCTACTATAAATCTTGCAAATCCTGATCAAATTTCTTCAAATCAAACTAAAACAGAATCAACTTTCAAACCAAAAAGAAATTTAATAAATACTAGTAAATATGTTGGATATTGGTTAATTGGTACTTCAGGCTTAGTTTTCGGTATTGTTGTTCTTGGTGGTTTAACTCGTTTAACTGAATCTGGCTTATCTATTACAGAATGGAAACCAGTTACAGGTTCTATACCACCATTAACTCAAAAAGATTGGGAGGAAGAATTTAATAAATATAAAGATTCACCAGAATTTAAACAATTAAATTCTCATATTACATTAGAAGAATTTAAATTTATTTTCTTTATGGAATGGGCTCATAGATTATGGGGTAGAGCTATTGGTGTTGTTATGTTATTACCAGCTGCATATTTCGCATACTCGAGAAAAACTTCACCAAGAGTTAATAGAAGAATGATTGGTCTTGTTGCATTATTAGGTTTACAAGGGTTTATTGGTTGGTGGATGGTTAAATCTGGTTTAGATGAAGAAGGATTAAAAGAAAGAAGATCTAAACCAACTGTTTCACAATATAGATTAACTACACATCTTGGTGCTGCTTTTTTACTTTATATGGGTATGATTTGGACCGGTTTAGAAATTTTAAGAGAATCTAAATGGACATCAAATCCTAAAAATGCATTTGAAATTTTCCAAAAATTAGATAATCCAGCTTTAAAACCATTAAGAAATATTTCATTAGCATTAATTGGTTTAACATTTTTAACTGCAATGTCTGGTGGTCTTGTTGCTGGGTTAGATGCAGGTTTAATTTATAATACATTCCCACATATGGGTGATGATATAATACCAAGTAGAAGAGAATTATTTGATGATTTATTTGCAGGAAAAGAAGATAAATCTGATAAATTTTGGAGAAATATGTTGGAAAATCCTGCAACTGTTCAATTAAATCATAGAATTTTAGCAATGACTACATTTTTTTCAATTTTAGCTACACATCTTTATGCTAATAGAATTAAGTATGTTATACCAAAATCTGCAAATAGATCATTACATGCAGTTATGGGAGTTGTTACATTACAAGCTGCATTAGGTATTTCAACTTTAATTTATTTAGTTCCAATTCCATTAGCCTCGGCTCATCAAGCTGGTGCTTTAGCTTTATTAACTTCAGCTTTAATTTTTGCAGCTAATTTAAGAAAACCAAGAACTCCAATTAGAGTTTTAACTTCAGGTATTCATGTTCAAAATATTAAGAAGGCTAAACAAGGTTCAAAAATTTTAAGTGAAGCTTCCAAATTGGCAAAATAAAGAGGTCAATTAACAAAAAAGAATAAAATTATTTATAGATAGGAGGAGTATATATATATATATCATGTAAATATGTTAATAGTAAACGATTTAATGTTTTAATGAATCAGATTATTCAGTTTATTTGTAGAACAAAGATGCTCTCTATATATCTCTCCAAGTTACTAAATTCGCGGGTAGAAAGAAAAACCAAAATTGGTGAAAATCAAGAATATCAACAACTTTACAAACCATCAAAGCACAGAATAAACTATAGACAAGTCAAATATGTTATTCTTATCTTTTTTCAAAACATTAGTTGATCGTGAAGTGAGTATTTTTCTGTCCAGACTGTGCTCTGGTCTTTTTGGTGGAATCGTTTTTACTAACAATCAATTAGGTTACCGTTGAAGTAAGTTGAGAAGTAATATAAAGAGAAGAAGAATAATAGACTAATAAAGCACCACAGCTTAAAAATGGTATTGAATTAAGAGGTACTTTGAAAACAGCAGATCAATATTTCAATTTAAAATTAGATAATGTTAGTACAAGTAATGAATTAAAATTTCCACATCTTTCATCAGTTAAGAGTATATTTTTAAGAGGTTCAACAGTTAGATATGTTCATATAAGTAAAACAGATGTTGATACAAATCTACTACAGGATGCAGCAAGAAGGGGTATGTATAATAAAGTATTAGCTCAAGGGATCCAAATTACTAACATCTATTTAAAATAGAAGCTTTAGCTACTTCAGGTAAACCAATTGGAGGTAGATGAATTTAAAAGAAAACATATATTATTTTTATTGATTTTATTTCCAATGTATAATAGCTTAATGATATAATGGTACGATTAAAGTTCAATTGAAGATGTAGTTGATAATTTATAAAATTGGAATTGATAAAATAACAGATTATTTGAAGATAAGAAGTGATTATATTCAATTTAGCCTTAGATAAACCAGGATAAATGGATTAAGTGTTCATCACAAAGTCAAGAAGAAGGTATATTGATCCCAAATGAATCATATTATGGAGTCTAAAACCTTATACAATGCTTTAGAAAGACCATAAAGTGCACTAAATGTTGTAAACAAATTAAGCCAAAAACTCTAGAACCCACCCTCGTTAATAAAATATAAGCACCAAAATGGCTCTAATAGAAAAACTCTTTCCTGGTAGTGTAAGAAGCTACAATTCAAAACCTATCCGAATCTATCATTTAGTAACTAGAATCTCAAAACCATATTAAAATTGATGATTTATTAAATAAAGTATAGTTTTAATGTCTATATTTTCGAGGCTAAATTACCCTGAACAGCAATTTCCGGCCCGCTACACGTGACTTTTAGCACAGACATATAATAGCACCTGCTCTTGCTTACATCCGATGCTGTTATGGCATTTTAGTGGGATCGTTAGCACTTTTGTCTGTTTTCAGGCTGTTTTATTTCAGATGATAGTGTCCTGGTTCGATTTCTGCGGAATTTGAATTCTAGCCGCCATGAGTAATCTGGTTAGGCAGATTCTGGCAATGGTTGTTGAACAGCTGAAGGGGAGAAATCCAGCACAGCACTTCAACCCGTGGAAAGGCGATCAGGATGGCACTTCTCTGGTTAAAAAATGGTTTGTTCAGATTAGGTAGTGAAACCATTTTTTTTGCAGTTTTTCTTGAATTTTTTATTTAGTACTCATCTCATCTCATAACAGAACATAATAATAGCTTATGGTGATTTGAATCAATGTCACCCAAAAAAGTTTCATTTTATAACTTATATTCAAGGTGTAATGGATTCTTCCGTTCAAATCAAAATCCTGATGAATATTTAGCCTCGTTAAAAGGATCAAACGTTCCAATTAGATTAAGAGATTATGAATTTGAATTACCAGATTCTGAATTATTAAATATTCTTCATTATTATATTTCTCATAAGTTCCCAAATCATGAAGGAATATTTGATGAAACTGCTTTATTAGCCCTGGGGATGATTATGGAATATTGGATTGATGAAATCATTGGTGATAATGGTCATGGGTTATATATTGAATATGTTGAGCCTGGTAAAAGAAGGAAATATAAATCAAGAAAAAAGAGAAAAATTATAAAAGAGAATGGAATGGATACAGATGAATAGATTACAAGTTTAAGAAAGGAAAGAAAGCATAAATAGATATTATTAGAGACAATAATCAAAAAAAAAAACATGTGTGTGTTTTCAAATGTTCAATATGGTAATTCACTACCATCATGTGTTAAGAATTTACCATTATCACTAGCAGTTAATGAATTTATTATTTTCAATTCTCTAGTGACACCTTCTTGAACACTTAAAGTATTTTTGACAACATAATCTAATAAAGTTTGATCCGGTTCAAATTCTTTTTTCAATGCACCAAAATCATCATCAGATACATTTTCATTTTTTTTAGTATTTATTAACCCAGGATGATAATTTATAACAATAAAACCTTCATTTGCTAATTCAAAACTTAAGATTTTACCTAATGAATTTGAACCAGCTTTTGATAAACAATATGGTGCACATGGATATTGTTTATTTAAAAAAAATGGGAATTCACCAATTGATCCCAAGATACTTGATGTGAAGATAATTTTTCTTGTTTTCTTTTTCAATAAATATGGTTTTAATATTTTTAAAGTTTCAATTGGACCTAATGTATTAATTCTTAAGAATTGTAAATAATCATCTAATGAAGAATCTAATACATTTGTAATTGAATCATTTTTAGCAGCATTTGCAATGAATACATCAATACCTTTATCCAATTTTGCCAATTCATTAGCCAAGGATTCATAATTAGATTGATAATTATCACTATTATAATCTAATCTTAAAATTGTTAAATTTGGATTTTTAGTAACAAATACTTCTGGATAATCATCAATACGACGTAAAGTTGCAATAACATGATTTGAAGGATCTTGTAATAATTGTTTAACTAGTTCTAAACCAATACCACGGTTTGTTCCTGTAATGAAGTAAGTTGTTTCTGTCATTGTTTAAATAGTCATTGAAATCAATTGATCATATAATATACTTTTGAGTTAAAAAGATTATATTTTAAAATCCCCAGAGCAATAATTTATACCCATGAATTCCAGTGATCTGCTGCCCCTGATCTAAATTAAGTTATACAAGAAGACATTGTAATTACATGGTTATTTGAGCTAAGAAGTCAGGATAAATTCCGTTAGGTAGATAATTGGGATTAAAATTAATATTGAATCACATAATTGAAACCATTTAATTGCATTTACTAGCGTTTCCTTTTAGTTCCATCTCTTTTGTGGTCTTTTATGTCAAGAGTCTATACTGGTGTTTCCCTTACCATGCGATGCCCATATGATAAAAATTTTAAATTATGAAAAATTTAATTTAAACATGTAAACATATACAACATAGATCTCATTACAAGCTTTAATATTATCAAAATGGGTAAAAGAAACTTTAGAGGTAGAAATTATAAAGGTAAAAATCAATCCAGAGATCCAGCAGAACAAAAAAATGGATGGGATGAAATCGTTAGAGAAAATGAAAAATGGGAAAATTATTATAAATCACAAAATTTAATGAATGATGAAGATTTCCAAATTTTTAAAAAATTTTGTCAAAATCAATTACCATTAACTTTTAGAATTACAGGTTCAAAATCTCATGCAAATGAAATTTTAAAAATTTTTAAAGAAAGACATTTAAAATATCTTTCAAATTTAGAATTTGATGGTGAACCATTAAAAGCTCCACAATCATTATCATGGTATCCAAATGAATTAGCATGGCAAATTGATGTTCCAAAACAAGTTATTCGTAAAAATGAAAATTTTGCTAAAACTCAAAGATTTTTGGTTATTGAAACTGAAGTTGGTAATATAAGTAGACAAGAAGCAGTTTCAATGATTCCACCAATTTTATTAAAAGTTGAACCACATCATAAAGTCTTGGATATGTGTGCAGCACCAGGTTCCAAGACTGCACAATTAATTGAATCATTACATTCAGTTGATGATCCAACTGGATTTGTTGTTGCTAATGATTCTGATCATAAAAGAGCTCATATGTTAATTCATCAAGTTAAAAGATTAAATTCACCAAATTTATTAGTTGTAAATCATGATGCACAATTTTTTCCAAAAACAAAATTAGGTGATGAATTTATGAAATTTGATAGAATCTTGTGTGATGTTCCATGTTCAGGTGATGGTACTATTCGTAAAAATGCACAAATTTGGAATAAATGGTCAATTGGTGATGGTATTGGATTAAATCCATTACAATATAAAATTTTACAAAGAGGTTTAGATTTATTAGCTAAAGGTGGTAGATTAGTTTATTCAACATGTTCTCTTAATCCAATGGAAAATGAATCTGTTATTTTACAAGCTTTAAGAAAGAATAAAGATGTTAGAATTGTTAAAACTGAAATTCCAGGTTTGGTTTATTCAAAAGGTTTAAAAAATTGGAAAGTTATTGGTAAAGATTATGAAGAAAAACAAAAAGGTCAAGAAGATAATTATGGTGATGAATTATTCCCACCAAGTGAAGATGAAGATTATAATTTAGATGATTGTATTAGAGTTTATCCTCATCAACAAAATACTGGTGGTTTTTTCATTACAGTTTTAGAAAAAATTCAAGAAGATGGTGAAGAAGAACCATTGAAAAAGAAGGCTAAAATTGAAACTAAAACTACAAGTACCACTACTAAAAAGGAAAAATTATCAAATAGTTCAAATGATGCAGTTGAACCTTTTAATTTCCTTTCTAAGGATCAAGAAGAATTAATTAAATGTTGGAAATTTTATGGTATAAATCCTGAAAACACTGTTATTACAGAAAATTGTTTTGTTAGAAATGCCACAGGGGAACCATCAAGAATAATATATTTATCAAGTCCAATTGCAAAAGAATATTTATTATTAAATGAAGAAAAATTAAAAATTATTCATTCAGGTGTTAAGATATTTGTTTCTCAAAGAACAGATTTAGATTGTAAATGGAGAATTCAAAGTGAAGCATTACCAATTATCAAGAAACATTTAAGTGATGTTAGAATGTTATCATGTTCAATGGAATTATTTGAAAAATTATTAAAAGAAGCATTTCCAAAATATGAAGAATTAGAAAATTTAAAAATTGATTTAGATTTTACATCAAAGATTACAAAATTAAGTCAAGGTTGTGCATTTATTACTATAAAGAGAGATGTTAATGATGAATTAGAAGAATTAATTTTCCCAGTTTGGGTTGGTAATAAATGTGTTAATTTAATGTTATCCAAAAAGGAAACATTTGAAGTTTTATATAGAGTTTTCAATGTTGAAACTTCAGCTCAACAAGAATATAAACAAGGTCCAACAGGTCCAAGAAAGGCAATTGGTGAAGAATCTAAAGAAGAAACAACTGAAACTGTTGAAGAAACACCAGAAGTTAAAGAAACTACTGAAGAACCAGAAGTTAAAGAACCAGAAACTAAAGAAACTGAATCCACTGAAACTGAAACTAAATAGATATAATCTTTACTTGTATAATAGAATAACAAATAATCATACTTAATCGCTTGTATCACTTTAAATCATCTGATATTTGATATCCACAGTTCTTATATAATACTCGGAATTAACTCCATAAAATGTATGGCTTAAAAGTTAAAACTCTTTGTACTATATTCACACTAGGCTTATATGGCTTATTGCTTACAACTGTTATGGGGTATTGCTTATTATGGTGTTGTGTGGCTTTAGATTACAAATTGATAATAAGACTGGGCAATGAAGTGGTATATAAACATGGATTTATCCCTGGAATTATGAGTATCCAATATCTATAACTTCTATAATATCAAAGTCAACAGTTCAACAATATGTCAAAAGTTCAATCTCAATCAATTTCAATAGAATTAAAGAATCCAAATGGTGTTAAAGAAGGATATGAAGATTATTCTGGTAAATTACCATCAACAACTAGGAAAAGATTAGAAAAATATGGTATTGATTTATCAAAAGGTTATCCTAAAAGACCTAATGAAATTCCATTGTTTCTTGATGATGCTTATAAGATTAGAAATCAAGTTAATCCTGAATATGTTGAACGTGGTATTGGTGCTGATCCTGAAAAGAAGGCATTATTTAGTGGTGCTAAACAAGTTGTTAATTTGACCAAGTATATTGGTACTGAAATTATTGGATTACAATTACAAGATTTGAATGAAAAACAATTAGATGAATTAGCTTTACTTATCGCTGAAAGAGTTGTTGTTGTTTTCAGAGATCAAGATCTTTCACCACAAAAACACTTGGAGATTGGTTCTTATTATGGTGAAGTCGAGGTTCATCCATTAACTGCACAAGTTTTACCTGGTTCTACTGTTGTATGGGATAAATTTAATAGAGGTGGTCCATTAATCGAGTTCCAAAAGGGGGCTTCAGGTTCTTATTGGCATACAGATTTAGATCATGAATTTTCACCAGCTGGTATAACTCATTTACATTTGGATAGTATTCCTTCAGTTGGAGGTGATACGGGGTATATATCAGGTTATGCAGCATTTGATAAATTAAGTCCAAGTTTCCAAAAATTTTTAGAAGGTAAAAAGGCAATTCATAAATCTGCACATCGTTATTATAAACGTGATGATTTATTAGCAGGACCTCAACATTTGGAAAGAGAACATGATTTAGTTGTTACACATCCTGTTACTGGTTGGAAATCATTATTTGTTAATCCTGCACATGTTGTTCGTATTGTTGGTTTGGAAAGGGATGAATCAGATTTAATTTTGAAGTACTTGAATGATGTTTTTGCAAAGAACTTGGATATTCAAGTTAGAATTAATTGGCAAGGTTCAGGCCCGGGTGAAGATGGTATTATTAAACCAGTTAGTGTTCTTTGGGATAATAGAATTTCTCAACATGTTGCAATTCCAGATTATAATGATTCATGGGAAGGTTCTGTTAGACATGCACATAGAGTTACAAGTTTATCAATACCAACTAAATTTGATCCAGAATCCAAGAGTCAAAGAGAAGCATTGGGGTTAGATAAAAAATAATCTACATTGTATTGTTTTCTCCATAAAGTTATTAAATTACATATAAACATGAGGTATCTTTTTTTGTAGAACTGAATAAATCAAAAACCTGTAATGACTGTGTTGAACAGTGATAATATTAGTACGAAGTACTAATATTGTTGTGTGATAGTAAATACTAATATATTAACTAATACTTCGTATTAGTTGATAATTGGTACTTCGTACCAATGATATTAGTACTCAGTACTTCGTACTTCGTACTATGTTCTTGTTATTGATCTTTCTTTAATCTGTTTCAATAAATCATTTGATTTTTGTTCATTTTTTTCAATAATAAGCGATTTTAAACATTTATTTTCCATTTCTAATTTTTGAATCTTTAGGTTATATTGATTAATTTTTTCTTTTAATTCATTTAAATTTTTTTCCATTTCTTGTTCTTTTAATTTTTTTTTAATTCTAAATCTTGCACTTGCTGCTGTATTTCTCTTCTTCTTGTCAAATTCATTATAAGCATCATTTGGAATTGATGGAGAATTTATTGAAATTTTTGATTCTGATTTAATTTCTGGTTGTTGTTGTATTTGTTTTGGTTCTGTTTGTTTTGGTTCTATTGGTAATGGTTCTTTAAAAGTATCTTTATTTAATTCAAAAGATAAGTTTTCATCAGGTATTTGATTAACTTGATTTTGGAATTCTTGTTGATTTTCAAATTTAAGATCTTGAGAGATTGGGAATTGATCAAAATCAAAGAATGAAGAATCAGTGAATGAAGCTAAATCATTTTGATCTGATGGGAATTGTAGAGTATCAAAAGATTCTAAATTTAATTTTGATATATAGTCTAAACTGTTGTAAGACATGATGAGTATTAATGGGATACCACGAGATATGGAACTGATAGACTGGATAATTTGTGATATATAAATGTGACTGTGTGACTGTGTGACTGACTAGTACTGATTCAATAAACTAATAACTAATAACTCTCTGTTGTTGATAGTCCTTGTTTAGTTGTTTTATTCTTGAACTAGTTTTTTTAATTGCTGATGAAAATGAAAACGAAAATGAAAAAACTGACTAATAATTTTTCCTTCTGAGCAAAGGCCGGTGAAGGTGAAATGAATTGATTGGAATCAGTGGAAACTTGAAAGTTAAGCGATGAACAGACTGAATAGATTGTATTATATCTTATATCATATATTTGTATTCTGTTGTATTATATATTCTATTATATACTATCTTTTATATACTTGATCTCTGATTATCACTCGTTGTCACTCGTTGTCAGTTACTGGTAGTTGTCAGATCTCATTTGTAATCATAAAGTTGATCAAAGGATAACGGGATAACTCTCCGTTCGGAACAATGTCGGAGTGTTATTAATATAAGAGTGGTAGTAAGAGTAAGAGTAATAGTAGTATAGTAATAGTAGTATTATACTGGTTACTTCTATTAGTAGTACTACTACTAGTACTAGTAGTTTTGGTTATGTGTTTTGAACGTCAGGGTAATACTTTTATAATCACGTGACAATACCCATAGTATACTCATTTATATTTAATACTCATCAGTAAACAATTCTATTCATTATACTATTCTACAACACATCAACCACACAATGAGTCAAGACACACAGTCCTCTATCACCGCACAGGAATACATCTCTTCACAGAATGCTTTAGAGAAACAAGCGAGAGAACTAATGCCATATGATCCAAATACTTGTACTTATTCAATGGGATCAATACGTCAACAAATATATGCTTGTTTGACATGCTTGGAAAAAACTAATCAATTATCCGGAGTTTGTTATTCATGTTCTATACAATGTCATCATGATCATAACTTGATAGAATTATTCACCAAGCGAAATTTTAATTGTGATTGTGGTACAACAAGAACTCAATTCCCATGTTCACTAAGATCAAATTCAAAAGATGATTTACCCAGTAATGATAATATTTATAATCAAAATTATAAAGGTATATTCTGTGATTGTTCAAAACCTTATAATCCATTAGAAGAAAAATCAAATATGTTACAATGTATATTTGGTGATCAATGTAATGAAGATTGGTATCATGATTATTGTATTATGGGTCTTGATCATTATGATGTGGATGACACAAATCATGATGATAATGATAAAAGTGTTAATAAATTAGACTCACTAGGTGAACCTGAACAAGATGCTCAAACTCAATTGGAAAAAAATTTACAAAATAATGATTCAATTGGTGATAAAAGAAAACAAGATGATAACCCAGATGATCAAGATTCTGAACCTGTATTAAATGGATTCCCAAATTTAGACGATTTTGATTGTTTTATATGTTGGAAATGTATAAATCATCATAAACCAATATTTGATAAAATTAAATTAAATAATGAAATTGTTCTTACAACAGTGGATAAAATTACATCCAAATCATTAATTGAAAGAAATGAAATAATAAAATCAAATACCAATTCATTATTACATAAAAAAAGAAAAATTGATTATGATTATTCAATTTTTTTAAAACATAATCATGAAGAAAATTTTACATATTTATACAACACAACAACAGATCAAGAAATTAAATCATTCCTACAAACCCATCCACATTTATTAAAAGATGAACCAATTTATGAACCACCCCAGGATGAATCAGATGATGATAATTCTTCAATTTATGACCTGGGTGCAAGGGCTATAAATAACTTACCAAGAGATAAAGCTATTGAGGGGGTTCAAGCTTATCAAAATATTAAAGATAAATTGAAGGAGTTCCTGAAACCTTTTGCTAAAGATGGGAAGATTGTGGGTGAAGAAGATGTTAAAGGGTTTTTTGAGAATATAAAGAAATAATACCACTAAATAATACCGTTAGGTATTATTTTGGTATTACTAAAAGGAAGATAGCAAAAATGATACCTGAAAGGTATCATATTGAATTGAAATAATCAAACCATAAGGTAAATAACAAAAATGATACCTGAAAGGTATCATATTGAAAGCAATCAATCAATCCATAAGATAAATAACAAAAATGATACCAAAATATCGTTAGATATTTGGTATTATTTTGAATTAAGTTGAAATAGAGTATAAGATAAATAACAAAAATAATACCATTTGGTATTATTTTGAATATACGTTCAATTGAAAAAAAAGTATTACAAAATTACATGAACAATATGCTAAATTAATTAATTAATGCAAATACATATAACACCTCTCTATTCATAATTTTTTAATAATTCATCAATTTTTTTGAAAACATCAATATGTAAAATTTCATCTTTATAAATTAATGAACCTTTTTTAAAAATTTCAGGTTCTTCATTATAATTTATACCAAATTCTTTAAATAATATTTCATTTTTATCACTTGCAAGTGTTCCCTTTAATCTTGTTTCAGCTTCCTGGGTTGTTAATCCACCTTTCTCCACTAAAGTCCAAAATGTTGTATTATATAAATTATTTATATGTGTATCAACAAATCTCCAAAGAATATAATCTTTTAATATAGATAAATTAGGGTAAGCCACAGCTCGACAATCAAAACTTGGTAAATTATTTAAATTTAATGGACTATCTGGGAAAAATTTTGACCATAATGCAATATAGTTACCTGTAAATATACTAACAAATGTTGAAATTAATTTTGATTCACGTCTATTAAATAATTGTGTATCAGGTTTTAATATAAATGAATATTCATCACTTTCTCCAAATGCTAATATAACATCTTTTATTGATCTTTTGACATTTATAGCTGCTGCATTTGCTAATTTCAGGGCTCTTAAATCATTTGGTTTAATAAAATTATAATCTTTTGAAAATTTATGGAAACTTTTACCATCTATACGAATCACTATGAATGTGTTTGGTAATAATATTCTATCTTGTTCAAATTCTTTAACATATTCATATCTTGATTTAGCCATTGTGTTTAGATCTGGTGTTTTTATGACTTTTTTGACCTTATTTATGGTTCATGGTTATATAAAAAATTCTTTAAAGAATAGATTCGCGATGATTATTAGTACTACGCGAAAACGCGCGGGCATATAAACATATAAACGCGAGATTTCAATTTATGGAAAATATTGGATCTATATTTTAGATCTATAAAATTATACAGGGTATTTCTATTATAATAATGACTGTCACCAAGAATAATACCAATGGGGCAAATACTCAAGGAGCTTCAATTTCAAAACCTAAAACACCAAATAATGATGATCCATTGAACGATCCTGTACGTCAAAAATTACTTGAAGATACTGCCAAAAAAATTACCGAAATTCTCAGGGGGCATACACTACCAACTGTTTATGATCCATACAAGGGACATCCAGATCCAGAATGGCAAAGATGGAAAGATGCTTTCCTTCCAGACTATAAATTACACAAGAAATATCTTTTTTCCATTTATATAGAAGGTGAAAAAACAATTAGAAATGTTATTGAGAATGGTTTGATTTTCCCTGATTTACCAAAATTAGAAAAATTATCTACAATTTATTATACTATTATAAAAGGTATTTCATTAATTGATGAAGATATCCAAGATAAGTTTATACAATCTGAAGCAGATGGTAAAATTCAAATTATTAAAGATTATAAATGTTCAATGTGTTTTAAAAGTTTATTTGAAGCTGAAAAGTTAGTAGATTATAAAGATGAATATTCGTTGAATATTAAAGAACCAAATCATAAATGTGATATTAATGATATTATGAATACATTCCCAAATGATCAAGTTAAAATTTTAAAAGATTATAAAACCAAAGAACCAGATTTTGATGATTATGATAATCCTTATATTGATGGTTATGATTGTGATGATGATAATGAGTATATGAAATTCAATGGACTTTGCTTAACTGATACATTCACTAAAACAGAATTATGGAATATTTATAAACAATTAGATTCAAATGTTGAATTTTTCAAAAAATTCTTGATATTAACTAAAAGACGTGAAGCATTAACAGACCATTGTATCAAGACATTAATTAAACCAATGGGATCAATTTTCAGAATTCATGTAATGTTTGATGTTAGTCATTCAAATCAAAAAAGTAAAATAGAAGGTATAGCTGCGGAGTTTTCTATATTTATTCTTCAAAGTTGTGGAATGATTGTACATGATGATTTGAAAATTTTATCTTCAAAATTGGGATTCAAAAGAATAATATTCAGACCAAAATTTTTGTACAAATCATATGCTGACCGTGTTTTAAAATTATTTAAAAAGGACAAATCTGCTCTAGAGAAAGAGCTCAAAGCTAGTGGACTTCATTTACGTAAATCCCAAAGAACCAATGAAATATTGGAATGAATTATGTATAAATGAACAAGTAACAAAGTCCCATGAACTCCTGGTAGTTAACAGCCATCTTTTTACCGCGCTCCTGGTACTTAACATATTTCCATGAACTCCTGGTACTTAACAAATTTCCATGAACTCCTGGTACTTAACAAAGTTCCACCAACTCCTGGTACTTAACAAAGTTCCATCAACTCCTGGTAGTTAACACTCATCTTTGTACCACTTGACAAATTTCCATCAACTCCTGGTAGTTAACAAATTTCCATGAACTCCTGGTACTTAACAAATTTCCATG